>NW_027468881.1:23392845-23415345 GCF_046254945.1 Alosa pseudoharengus
AATGTTATTATTAGCTAAAAAGCTAGCAAGTTTAAGGGCAACACTTAAATTGCTAGCAAAGTACCACCATGTCATACGCAGGTACACGCTGGATTAATCCTATACCATGCATTGATTTTATGTCACATAAACAATTTGCTGCGTGGGCCAACCAAACAAATTTGGCACTCGCCTGGCCACTAATGTCACAATCGAATCTGATATTGGTGCTGTGTAAGATAAGATATCAACTGGGGACTTGCCTCAAGAGTCAGGTGGAGAGTCCCCATGAACTTACTTCAGATTCAAGTTTGAATAACACGATTCTTGGAGGTAAGCAGGATGTGTTGAATAGGACAGAGAGAGGAGTGAGGGGAAAAAAAACAACGATCACAGTTTGAGAGCAGAGAGTGAAAAAGAAAGGAAGAAAAAGAAAGGAAAAAAGAAAGGAAAAAAGAAAGAAAGTAAGAGAGGAGCAGGATGAGAAGAAAGTGGTAGGGGGGCTACAGAGAGAGAGGGGAGAGTGTGTGGAGACAGAAATAAGCTGCAGACAGAAATAGCACAAGTCGGGCGGATCCTCAATCCTCCCTCAGCAATCTGTGGACAGCCAGAGCCTCCTGCTCTACCGCACAGGCACTTATCTCCCAGCACCCCCTTTCACTGGGAAATTAAGCTCTTCTGTGCATCCGACACACACACACACACACACCTACAATCACACCCACACACACACACACACACACACACACAGTGTAGGCATTCTCACTCTCTTCTTTGCATAGATGTGTGAACACACACACATTTTGTACCCACTCTTTGTCAAAATACAGTTGCACACTGTGTTACATATTCATCCACACAATCACTCATACAAAGAGAGAGAGAGAGAGAGAGAGAGAGAGAGAGGCTCAGAAAGCGTACCTGCAAACTTAAACTCAAAACAGCAAGAGGATTGCTCTTCTTTGTTAAATTATCCTCTCTGTGAGGTTGTTATATAACAAAATGTAGTGTCTGTTACATGGAACTGCCTTTTAAATCTAATCATAATGTACTATTATACAGATAAGACTAGTCTAAACTGAGATACATCTCCTCTAAATGACCCAAAACAATGATGTGACAAACAGTATGTTTTGACAATGAATGTGTGTGCATGTCCAAGGCATGTGTGTGTTATGGGCATGTGTGTGTTATTTAAGTAGGGTCGTCTAAGGATGATGCTAATATGGGCAGAAAGCCCAGGAACCGAGAGGGAGCGAAAGCACTAACCAGTCACGCCTGCTAAAGTGCCATCTCTTCCACACCTGGCTTACACATACCCTCTCTCTGTTATGCATGCACACACACAAAATACACACACACACACACACACACACTCTCTCACACACACAGTGTACCGCTGAAGTAAGCTCCTCTAGTCAGAGGTGACACATCACATTTCTCACTCTGCAAAGTTCCTGTGAGAACTGGGGACTAGTCTGAGGACATAGAGAGAGAAAGGCGGAGGGAGAGAAGAAGACCTGATCAGTAGCATAGACTGACCAGAAAAAGAGAGAAGAAGACCTGACCATTAGCATAGACTGACCAGAAAAAGAGAGAAGAAGAACTGACCATCAGCATAGACTGACCAGAAAAAGAGAGAAGAAGACCTGACCATTAGCATAGACTGACCAGAAAAAGAGAGAAGAAGACCTGACCATCAGCATAGACTGACCAGAAAAAGAGAGAAGAAGACCTGACCATCAGCATAGACTGACCAGAAAAAGAGAGGCACAGGTGAGTCACCTGCACCTGCTCTCTTCAGCACTCCACAAATAGTCACACTTCCTGTCACTTGCCACATTTTCAACAGTCTAGCATTGCATAAACAACGGATTTCATTGAGCGGCGCCGACAAAAATAGAACTGAATGGTAATCTACATGGTGGAAGCGAAAGGGTTCGGCGGTGGAGTGCAGGGGTTGTATTGAGAACAATGGAATCTAATGGAATCGAATGTCTAAAGCAGAGTGCGGCATACTCATGTCTGTGCCTGTGTGTGGAGGCTGGACCATTTGGGACAATATATTTGGGTGACTTTTGGAAACACAAAAAAAGGATGATTAAGTTCCGACTGATGTTTGACTCTGGACTAGGTTCAGGCCCGAGTTTGGGGTTGGGTTCTGGGTTGGGCTCTGGGTCTGAGGTGGTACTGTATCTCAGCAGCACACATGGACAGCATTACAGCTGAGTTTAATAGGATTACCACTGGCACAGGACAGAAGACCTGACAGCAGAGAGAGAGAGAGAGAGAGAGGGAGAGAGAGGGAGGGAGGGAGAGAGAGAGGGACAGAGAGGGAGAGTCAAAGAAGAGAGAGGAAATGATCAAAGAGCAGCACTGTAATTACATGGAGCATTGCCAGCATGCCCTCTGCGATCTCTCTCTCTCTCTCTCTCTCTCTCTCTCTCTCTCTCTCTCTCTCTATCTCTCTCTCTCCCTCCCGATTCCTGTACTTCTTCATCACCCGGATGGAGTGGACGCTCCCTAGCTTGGGACCTGCTGGACGAGACCCCTTTGACCTAATGGTCTAATGTGTGACACTGAACTGTGAACTAACTCTGAAAACAAACAGGAAGTGATGGAGACAAGAGCAGAGAGAGAGAGAGAGAGAGAGAGATGGAGAGATAGAGAGATGGAGAGAGATAGAGACAGAAAAGAAAGTAACTAAATGCTGACAAAGTGCCAGATTGCAAACGTGGGCGTGTGTGAGAGAGAGAGAGAGAGAGAGAGAAAGTGAGAGAGACAGAGAGAGAGAGAGATCACAGGGGTGTAGACAGCCACTAAACAAGTCATCTGACTACATTTATTAACATATCAGTGCAATCTAAGTGTAAGTATAAGTATATATACTTTTTGATCCCGTGAGGGAAATTTGGTCTCTGCATTTAACCCAATCGGTGAATTAGTGAAACACAAACAGCACACAGTGAACACACAGTGAGGTGAAGCACACACTAATCCCGGCGCAGTGAGCTGCCTGCTACAACGGCGGCGCTCGGGGAGCAGTGTGGGGTTAGGTGCCTTGCTCAAGGGCACTTCAGCCGCGGCCCACTGGTCGGGGCTCGAACCGGCAACCCTCCGGTTACAAGTCCAGAGTGCTAACCAGTGGGCCACGGCTACCCAATCTGTGTGTATTTTTATTTTTATTCCAACTGTAAAGTTGTGGGCATGTCCTGTGTTCTCCCGAGGGATGTTAGTGCTGGCTGAGGACCCATACGCATCACAGGGGCTGTTTTGAAAGGGCACTGTCCCCCTACAATGACAAGCTTGGATGACATTTGCAGTGAATACACAAACATGACAAGCAGACAGTATCCTCATAGCACTGACGAGAGAAAGAATGTGTGAGAGATAGAGAAAGATAAAGAGAGAGGGAGAGAGTGAGAAACAGAACTTATTGTCCTAAGGTAAACACTTGAGGGATGATAATATGGCATGACTACGGAAGAAGAGGCATTGTAAACCCACTAGAAAATGGAGGCTAAAGTTGAGTACATTTGAAAGAGGAAATGGGCAGAAACGTATCCGTTTGTGCGCTAGCCTGCGGTGCGCTCAGTAATGGCTGCCTGTGTCGTCGGTTGCTACCCGCTCGCTGGCTCAGTGCAACCATGCGGGCACAATTATGCTGGTGACAACCCAGCATGAATGGGAGAAAATAGCCCACCATACTTTCTGCCAAGAATCTGTTTCTCAATTTCTCTCTCAAACTCTCTTCGCTCTCTGCCTCTCTCTCACTCTCTCTCTCTCTCTCTCTCTCTATATATATATATATATATATATATATATATATACAAATATCTGTAAGAGACGTAGGAACACCTATGCCTCAAACATCCACAGGGGGAGCCTGTCAGGATTCGGAAATTAAATCAAATCCACCTCGTCGCCCCGTGAGCGTAGCACTCTGAGTGACACCGCAAACAAATCATGATGTGACGGCTCTATAGAGAGCCACTTCCAGACTTCCAGGGGGGACTGAGGAGATAACACAGATGAACCACATCAGGGGAGGGACATCTCTGAAGACGCGCTGAGGCTTTCTGAAGCAGTGAGTGGTGCCATGGCTACGGGGTGGGTGGTCACAAGGGGGGGGGGGGGGGGGGTCACAAGGAGGCGGGGCCGCATCAACCTTGACTGTCCCTTGTGTCACCTCCCTCTCGGGCTGGCGGCATGACGACTGTCACTGCCGGCGACAAGAGCCTCGCTTCAGTTCTCAAGCAGTGTGGGGAGATTGCTGATTGTGGGAAGACTAGGAGAGCTGAGTCAGATGAAGTACATGTGCCCACACACACACACACACAGACACACACACACACACAGACACACACACACACACACACACACACACACACACACACAGTGTGTAGGCGTCTTTCCTGTCTTTCCAGGTTCCTATACACTACACACTCAGGTGGCTGCCAGAAGATGTAGCTCATCCTCTAGGACTGTCAGCACGTCACAGTCATCTGCTTTGACTTCAGAATGTTTATATTTGGTGACTACAACAAAAACAGACTAGCGTTGTTTCATAACAAATCTGGCAAAACCTTTCCCACACCTTCCTCCTCCCAGCACCCCCGGGGTCTGTGTTGACTCTGGCTCTCCATAACACCCACATAATGTGTGATGCATGTGTATGCTAGTGTTTTGTGTGTGTGCGTGTGTTGGAAGGCAAGTTATTCTGTGTGTGTCTGTGTATGTATGTATATGTGTATGTGTATGCATGTGTGTATGTGTATGTGTATGTGTATGTGTATGTGTATGTGTATGTGTATGTGTATGTTTATGTGTATGTATATGTGTGCGCGTGTGTGCATTTTGCAAGTGTGTGTGTGTGTGTGTGTGTGTGTATGTGTGTGTATGTGTACAGTATGTGTGTGTGTTTGTGTGCATGCGTGTGCGTGCATGTTTGTGTTAGTGTGTGAGTCGTTTTGACAGAGAGGCCTATCACACCCCATTACACTTCATCACAGTGAGCTTTCAGACCGCCAGCCAATCACAGCCCTATGCTGTGTTTACACCTTCCCACCAGGATGGATAGAAGAAGACAAGAGAGAAGGGGGAGTGGATCGCTCTCTGGCATCCCCTGCCAGCTGACAACAGGTATTCCTATCACCTTGGCATGCCTTGTGTTGGACCGTGCACCTAGCTAAGCATGTGGATACCTCTGACTAGAATAACACAACACTATGTCTGCCAGCCTGTCAGCTTGTTAGGAGCTATATTGTATGAAGTTAAGGGAGGCTAATATTTTCAGTCATATCCATGACTTTAAACACATTTTATTGCAGTTTGTGCCAGGTTCTATTTGCACACCTGAACAATGCACCATATATATATATATATATATATATATATATATATATATATATTAGGGGTGTAACGGTACACAGAAGTCACGGTTCGGTTCATACCTCGGTTCGGACATCACGGTTCGGTACGAGTTCGGTACAATGGAGGGAAAAGCAAAACAAAAATGCAGAAAGCATTTGTACATGTCTCAGGCTGTACCACCTAGTGTCATACAGTCTCTTCCCTGAGCTATCTGCAACAGCCTGAAGTGTGTACTGTAAGATGTAGGCTAAACAGTACAATAAGTGCCCAGACTCCATCTGTAACTTGTAAACAAAATAAGACAATCAGCTATAAAACTGAAAATAGGCCTACAGCATCTCTTATTTCTGAAAGTGCAAATTACATAGAAAATGATTTTTAAAAATCCACTTAAGCAAGACCATCTGTGTTTAGTTGTATATGGAAGGGTCTACAATTTGCCTCAATATTTTTCATTGTGTGTAAAGTAATAATCTAGCCTACTAACTGTGAAAATATCACACTATTTTGCCTTTTTTTAAAAAACGAAATGGCTCCTTTCATTTCATAAACAGACTACAACTAGAAGTCACGTGACTTTGCCCTTTGACGTTAACTCACCGTAGCATGGTTTGTTTATTAGCCTGGTTAGCATTGTCACTTTATTTTACTGTCTATGCACTTAACACTACCAGCTCCTCATGTGAGAAGTTACAAGTTACCCCAACAAAAGGTTTACATAGCTTTCTGTCATTACGAAATCATTTAATTTAAGCCATAGGTTTTGGCCCTATTTGTATGTGTATCCAAAGGCTGCTGAAGCGCAGGGGAAGTTTTTTCCCCCTCGTTTCAGTGATTGGTAGCCTACATCATCTGGGTGATGGCTTCGAATATGTGTAGCATTTTTTCCACTCACATACCCAATGCTGAACAACGCCGACACACAGTTTCATCTTATTAGTCCAGGCAAAGTAGCGTTTTACGACAGACTAATTGTAAAATAATTTTTTGCAGCTTAGATCATTTCTATGAGGTGTCCAGAACAACATACTAAAAGTCCTAAGAAATCCTAGTTGAGGAAATATGTTAAATTCTCATCAATCCAAGATGTGTGCCAAGAAGACCAGGCAACAATAGGCCTACACCATCAATGGGGCTATTTTTTTCTTTCTAAACTTTACACAATGAAAGTAGCCATGAAAAGTATTTTTTTTTGTATTACAAGTTTTTTTGAAAATTAATTTTAATATGCAAATGAGCTATACACTAATCAAATATGCCCAAAATACACCCAAATAGGCTTAATTTTTCCTTTACTCTTAAACTGATTTAACTATATAAACCATATATTTTCTGGAAGGTTAGACCCTCAGGATGTGATCTAACATAGGTTTTGACCTTTCTCACCCTCCCCTTTACTTTGCTGCCCATTCATAATAGATAGGGTATGAGTAAATTGGGTATATGGCTCATACCTTTGGGTCTGTGCCATTTAGGAAAAACTGTTTCAACCATATAAACCATATATTTTCTGAAAGCTTATACCCTCAGGATGTGATCTAACATGACATGAAACATGTCCCATCCTCCTCATTAGTATGCTGCCCATGCATAACACATGGGGTATTGGTAAATTAAGTGTGTTCTGATACATTTTGGGCTGTACCATGAAGAGAAAACTAATTAAACCACCTAAACCATATATTGTCTGAAAGCATATACCCTCAAGATGTGAACTAACATGGATTTTGACATTTGTCACCCTCCTCATGACATGACAGCCCAAAAAGGTATTAGCCATATACACTATTTACCAATACCCAATGTATTATGCATGGACAGCATACTAATGAGAAGGGTGGGGCATGTCTCATTGTACCCATTGTAAAAAAAAAATGTTCCATATATATTTTCACTGCGAGGATTGATTGTGATAGGAGTAAAGGAAAAAATAAGCCCATTAGGGTGTATTTTGGGCATATGCGATTAGTATGTTGCTCATTTGCATATTCAAATTAATTTTCAAACAAACTTCTAATACAAAATGTTTTACTTTTCATGTAGACTTTCATTGTGTAAAGTTGTATTGTGGTAGGAGTAAAGGAAAAAAATAAGCCTATGGGGGCCTATATTTGATTAGTGTACAGCTCATTTGCATATTCAAATTCATTTTCAAAGAAACTTGTAATACAAAAAAAATTACTTTTCATGGATACTTTCATTGTGTAAAGGTTTTTTTGATAGACGTAAAGGGAGAAAATAGTCCCATAGGGGTGTATCGTTGTGTGGCCTTATACTGGCACACATCTTGGATTTATGAGAATTAAACATATTTCCTCAACTAGGATTTCTTAGGACTTTTAGTATGTTGTTCTGGACACCTCATAGAAATGATCTATGCTGAAAAAAATTCTTTTACAATTAGTTCTATTTTTGGCTCCAAAATGGGTTACTTTGCCTGGACTATATCCACCACTCTTTCGCCTGTACTAACGTTACTGTAACTGAAGTTCTCAAACTCCCGAGTTCTTTAGCGACACCTAACGCTAATCTGTAGCCTCGCCTTAGCTCTGAATGGCGCCTATGTTTTTTTTTTTGTCAGGTCGTCGTTTGAGTCCGTCAGTCATTAGCAGCACTAAAGTTAGACCTACAAGAGTTAAAGGATCCGCTGGTCTCTTTAAGATCGCAAGTTTGAGAACTTCAGTTACAGTAACGTTAGTACGGAGAATACACGGTATAAAAATACATAAAACTCGTGTGCGGATTAATTAATGTCATGCGACTGTTCTCGCATGACATTAATTAATCCGCACACGAGTTTTATGTATTTTTATACCGTGTATTCTCCGTGTAAATTCATGCACCGAACCGTGACGCCCGTACCGTTTCGGTTAAATACGAATACATGAACCGTTACACCCCTAATCTATATATATATAGGATCACATTCTGAATTCTGAAACCCAAGGGTCGCTAATGTGTATGTGTATGTGTATGTATGTGTGTGTGTGTGTGTGTGTGTGTGTGTGTGTGTGTGTGTGTGCGTGCGTGCGTGTTTGTGTGTGTGTGTGTGCGTGTGTGTGTGTGTGTGTGTGTGAAAGAGTGAGATGGATCAAACAGGCATCAGAGGTTTGAGTGTGTACACGTTTAGAGGGGAGGGGTTATTTAAACGTGCTGACCCAGAACACATTGAGTTGAACATCTGTTCAGTGAGGCGGTTATGTAATGAATTACAGCAGATATGCTCGCACACACACACATACACACAAACACACACACACACATACACACACACATACACAGCTTGCCATAAGTATAATTCCCACAGACAGAGAATAAAACAATCAACTCTTGTCTGGAGAGACAGTATTTCAAGTAAAATTGAACAACTTATTTAGACCTCACGTGTGTCTGTATCTGTATGTATGTGTATGTGTGTGTGTGTGTGCCTGTGTGTCTATGAAACTATGACACACACCAATCAAAGTCTGCCAATCAATAACCCTTCCATCAGTTCCTCCTCACATGCACTGACACAGTTCCTAGGTGAGCCAGACGAAGATGACAGCAGCCTTCTCCTCCTCGTCATTTCATTTTCTCTATTAGTTCGCACCTGCCACATGTGGGAGTGAATCAATAAAGTATATCAAGTCGGAGAGACTAAAAAGACTCCTTTTCTTATGAGGGGTAACTGGGTGCTCATGTGAAGCACACTGATTTCTACAGGAGTGTCGGAAGCAAGCGCTCAGCGCTCAGTGCTCAGCGCTTAGTGCTCAGCGCTCAGTGCCACATGGCACTGCTCATCACATAGGGAGTTTGAAGTCATCTGTCTGACTGGGGGAAAGGACAATCAGTGCAGATCAATACGCATCAATTTGCAGTGATGGGAAGCAGAGTGTGCATACGCTGGAAGGCCTGTAATGCAAGAAGACTAGTGTGCAAACACAAAATGTACATGCTCTAGGGTAGCGCATTTGCACACACACACACACACACACACACACACACACACACACACACACACATACCTCACTCACACACACACACACACAAATACAGGACGTTTCCACAAAGAAACATCATTATTTATATACAGCATTCCATTCGCAGCCAGAGGTATCTTAGGGTTAAATCCAAATGCATAGCACATCTCACATCAGTAAACACATGCATATAACAGAAATGAAGAGTGGGAAAGAGAAGATGCACACACACATTGAAATAAGGAAAGATCAATACATCCACCAGACCTCCCTGCATTGGAGCGTGTGATTGCTTCTCTCCTGCTAGCCTCTACACGTAGCTTGGTATGATTCTGTGTTTTCTTGACCTTCTGTTGATGAAAAGGCGGTGATTTGGGGATCAGACAGACTATGCAGCTGGTCGGGGATGGAAAGGATTTGAATAAATGCCTTGTTGCAGGAAGCTTCGTATGCATTAGGGATTGAAAGTTTGAGAGAGAAAGAGAAAGAGAGAGAGAGAGAGAGAGAGAGAGAGGGAAAGAAAGAGAGAGAGAAAAAGTGGTGTAGGGGGTAAAACTTATGACATTATAAAATCAATGTATTCAGGAGCTAAATGCGTCATTAAAATTGGATCCAAAAGAACTCAATATATCCCTCAAGAGTGCGGAGTGAGGCAGGGCTGCCCTCTAAGCCCGACCCTATTTAATATATATATAAATGAGTTGGCGATTATACTGGAAAAGTCACCCGCCACTGGACCCACTCTGCACAACAGTGAGGCCACATTCCTGCCCTTTGCAGATGATCTAGTCCTTCTTTCATCAATGGAGAAAGGACTCCAAACTCAACTAGACCTCCTTCAAAAGTTTTGCCAGACCTGGGCCCTGGCAGTTAATACAAACAAAACCAAAATAATGACCTTTCAAAAAGGATCCAGATATCAGGGAAGAGAGCATACATTTAGCTTAGGACCACAAGTAATCGAACATGTTACAGATTATACTTACCTAGGCCTTAGAATCAAGTACAATGGAAAATTTAACATGGCAGTGAATGAACTAAGAGACAAGGCACGCAGGGCTCTATATGCCATAAAAAGACAAGTTCCTTTTGAAATTCCAATCCATGGCAATTGGGCTTAAAATATTCTCATCAGTGATAGAACCAATTGCCCTTTATGGCAGTGAAGTGTGGGGCCCACTTACAAATCAGGAACTGGATGAATGGGAAAAACATCCAATTGAGACCCTGCACGTTGAGTTCTGCAAAACCATCCTAAAAGTCCATCGGCATTCAACAAACAACGCGTGCAGGGCAGAATTAGGCCAATATCCTCTTCTAATTAAAATTCAAAAAAGGGCAATCAAATTCTGGAAACACCTCAAATTAAGTGACCCACACTCTTTCCATTACAAAGCCTTGCAATACCAAGAGTTGAGCAAAGACAAGACCTCTCCTACCAACCTGGTCCACAGCCAACCTTTTCTACTAACACATACTAACACCAGGCGTGCAAGACCAGGTCCAAATTACCCAACATACTCCACCAAAGCAAATTTCCTCACATTTAAAAGATAATTATTATCAACATTGGCAATCAAAAACCAAATCACAAAGCAAAATTCAATGCTATTTGGCCCTAAACAGTGAGTATACACTTGCAAATTACCTGACTAAAATTAAAGAAACCAATTTGAAAAACATTTTGACGAAATACAGACTCAGCAACCACCGCTTAGCTATTGAAACTGGCAGACACAAGAAAACATGGCTGCCCAAAGAGGAACACTTTTGTAAGCAGTGCAATGGCAATGTTGTTGAAACTGAACACAGAATGCAAAACATTTCAAGCAATCCGTGAAATCTACTTCCCAAAATTTGAAGAAAAATATCCTACATTTATGACTCTACCAATCCAAAGCAAATTACCTTTTATTTTGGGTGAAGACAAATCCAGCTGTATCATAGCTGCCCAGTACATCCTTGCCTGTCACCAACTGAGGGACAGTGAGTGACTTACATTAAACCTACATTTGTACATATCCTCACACAGAAACACACACGCACGCACGCACACACACACACACACACACACACTGATATATCTCTAGCCACACACACACGCACCCTCACTATCCTCTGTTTAAAAATGAAATGACATTACGATAATTTATACTATAGGCTGCCTATATAAATGTCTGTTTAGGCACATAATTCACTGATACATTCCTTGTCTGTTGTTATGTCCATGTCTTATACCTGTATGTTCAATGTATGTAATAATTGCTTTGGCAACTATTTATCATGCCAATAAAGCACTTTTGAATTGAATTGAATTGAGAGGGAAAGAGACAGAGAGATCCACTTTCCACTCTTCCCTGCAGATTTATGGTTCTAATCTCCCTCGCTCCCCAGGGAATGCTTCACACACACACACACACACACACACACACACACACACACACATACACACACACACACACACACACACACACTACAAACACACACACACATACACACACACACACACACACTACACACACACACACATACAGTAGACGCACACACACACACACACACACACACACACACACACACACACACACACACACACACACACACACTACACACACCTACCCACAAATACACAATACACATTCTCTTGCGTCCACCTACACAATGGGATTTATATCTTCCCCTCTAACACACCACATACAGTAGCATCCATCTCATTTCTCTCTCTCTCTCACACACACACACACCATCCCCCTCATGTCAAAACTCTGACGAGGCGATGGGAAATTTGCATTCAGTCGAGCCAGGACGCTCCCTATAATCTGACAACGGCACAAAAGCAGGGAACAGAGGGAGAGGAAATGCAATTAATAACACACCGACATGAAAACAAGGCGGGCAGGGAGGCGGTGGTGGTGGTGTGTGTGTGTGTGTTTGTGTGTGTGTGTGTGTGTGTTTGTGTGTGTGTGTGTGTGTGTGTGTGTGTGTGTGTGGGGGGGGTTCTCTGTGCCTCGACCCAAATGGCAACACAAGCATCAGTTACACATATCAGCCTTCCACTGGCACTTATCAAGCAGCCGGTGGAGAAGAGGCATAATGCCGAGTGTGGAGCAGATATCCAGCACACGTCTCTGCATGAAAAGCCCTCATTTGAGTCGTGGCTTGTGAAAGGGGAAATGATAGCGTGTGGGAAGGAAGTGTCAGCGCGCGTAGTCATTAGCACACAATGCCCCTTATTAGCCGCCTCACTCTCTCCCTCACCGCTGCGTAGTGGGATCTCCGAAGGGGACCCTACGCCCACTGATATACACACACGCGCACACACACACTCACACACACACACACACACACACACACACACACACACACACACACACACACACACACACACACACACATATGCACACAGACACACACACACACACACACACACACACACACACACACACACACACACACACACACACACACACACACACTATAAGGAACATGGCAGCCCAATTACACATACATGTAATGTGTAGCCTATGTTAAATATAGATGTAGTGAGGCGTTTGTGAGGAAGATGCAATCAGCACTCATAATTCGGCAAACATTAAGGTTGACCTAAATTGACTACTCACACTAGTCACAAATCTTCGAGCAGAGCAGAGCATTTAACAAACGCAGACACTCAAACAAACATTTAAATGTAGTCTTTAAAAAGTAGCCATCGCCTCGCTGACACACTATAACACACGCACACACACGCATGAAAATACACACAGACACATGCATCCATATATAGACACAGATCTACATGCATACTGTACACTTATGCATGCAGACACACACACACACACACACACACACCCGCACACGCGCACACACACACCCGCACACACACACACACACACATGGACACTCTTCCTGCCTCTCGTCACAATAACTGCCATGTTTAAGTTGCCCCACCCCTTATCAGGCGACTGCACATTGCATGGGTGCCTGACTGGGGAAGCAGTTCTCCTGGCAGCCCTAAGACTCCTCATCCTTCACCAGCGCGTTATCAGCTCCCGGGATAATATCTGCTCTTAAATATGCATGCAGGCATTCTCGTAGGAGGTAGCCACCGAGAAAAGACTTCGCAGCTGGAAACACAACAGAATGATAAAGCAGCAAAGCTGGAGTCACTCATTTTTAATGTATATCCAATTACATCCAAACACAAGATCTAATGCACGCAAGAACATTAATGTAGACGCTACTGGTGTATCGCTGTCATTTTTCTACACCTAAGTACATTCCCCTCATGGAGTAAACAACATAAACACAATAAAATGCAGTATGAATAACACTCTCAATAACAGGCATTGTCTCTCATTAGTAGAGAGCCTGTGATGTGAAATGTGGAGGGCAGGCGGCTCTGTTTACCTCATCGCCACTGCATGGCTGAGAGGCCCAGCGTATGCGTCTGAGTATGTGCTTGTGTGAATGGACTGATGCGCGCATACACACTCTCTCTCTCTCTCTCTCTATCTCTCTCTCGCTGGGATGAGAGCTGCACTTTGGTAGCTGGATCCTTCTATGTGTTTCATGTAGCAGCTCTCCTCCATCTCTCTCTCACTCTCTCTCTCCCTCTGTCTCTCTCTCTCTCTTTCTCTCTTCATACATTTGCCCCAACCCCACCAGCTTTTACACTGTTCGCTTCATCTACTCTTTTTCTCTCTCTTTGGCCTCTCTCTCTCTCCCTCTCCCTCTCACCACTTCTCTCTCTCTCTATCCCTTTCTCCCTCTCTCTCTCTACAACATTATCATTACTCTATACCCAGTGCATGACCCCTCCTTTTTTCCCAAGCTGCTCTTTGCTCTCTCATTGCATCTGGGCATTTTCCTTTTTACAGTTCCTTTGAAACAGCAGTGCCTCCGGCCACTTCCCCACTCTCCCTCTCTTTCTCTCTGCCTTCTTTCTCTCCTCTCTTCCTCACTTGCTCTCTCTATCACACACTCCCTTGGAGTCCTCCAATCTGTCTCATTCTGTGTTTATACTGAAGATGTTGGCTCTTTTCACACACGCATGCACACGCACACACGCACACACACACACACACACACACACACACACACACACACACACACACACACACACACACAAGCACACACACACACACACACACACACACACACAGAAATGCTACAGCAGCAACGTACAGCATGTTGGAGCTCAAGGCGATAGTACGCATCGTTCCAGGCCGATGATTACACTGTACGTCCTGATTATTCACTCAGATGTGTCGGTGTGTGAGCCTCCTAATGGTCCAACAGGGACAAATACACAGGGACACACACACACACACAAACAAAGACCAATGCTCCCAATACCCCGCGACACATCCACTCAATGTAACACTTTAAATTAATTTCTATCCATCCTTTTATCCATTCACTTCATCTTACTAACAGGCTCACAGACACATACACACATCCATTTTTTACACACACAAACATATCCCTTTTTTACACACAAACATCCCTTTTTACACACACACACCCCTTTTTTTACACACAGTGCCACCATTTTCCCTCCATTCTGGACGAAAGGCCCATTTTACAAATGATGTGTCCTCCAATTATCCTTGAATATCTTGTGAAGAGTGGAGAGAGAGAGAGAGAGAGAGAGAGAGAGAGAGAGAGAGAGAGAGAGAGAGAGCAGTAGTGAAAGAGGGGTGGGGTGGGGGGTTCTCTGTAAAGACCACTCGGGGCCTGGCGTAAACGGCTTACCACAGGGGGAGGCCAACACATAAAAGCGCTCTCTCTCTCTCCTCTCCTCTTTTCAGCAGATATTCCTTTACCGCTCCCTCAGCCTCATCCAGAGACGGACCATAAAGCAGAAGAACGCACAGAGTGATAAAGAGATGGAATGCCCTGAGGGGCAGGAGTAATGGACCGAAACATCAGACCCCCTCAAACAGCACAAGCCCCCCTACACACACACACACACACACACACACATACACCTTCACAATCAAAATACCAATAGTGGTATATCCCTGACTGCCAGAGAGAGGATCCCCCCTACAAACAGCTGAAATGGAGTCTCCCTGCCAAGGGAACAGATCTACACGTGACACATTCCAACATAAACACACAGACTAGACCATTGCGAAGCGGGGGAGGGGAGGCCTCTGTTTGGAAGACGTAGAGAGTATTTTTTTATTTTTATTTAATAACCGCTGCAGGACTCAAAGAGAGCAAGAGCTTTACGATGTGAACAAATGTGGGGAATGGAGAAAACTGGAGAAATGAATATCGGAGAGAGACAGAGAGAGAGAGAGATAGAGACAAAATAAAGGATGAGTTGAATGAGAGAGCCGGATGAGGGGACGGAGAGATGAGGCAATCAATAGAGAAATTAAGAGATGAATACAGCTGTAGCGATTTTCAAGATGGATGAAACGATGGCACCCGCCGCATGAATGAGTCAATGAGAGAGGGAGGGGTGGAGGGAAGAGAAATAACAAGCCTTCTGCACACACACACACACACACACACACACACACACACACACACACACACACACACACACACACACACACACACACTCACTCACTCACTCACTCACTCACTCACTCTATATATAGACTGATACACAAACATTTGCCTATGTGAAGACAAGGTTGTGGATTCTTATTATGTCACTGTGCTGTATTACTCATGGCCCCTTCTCTCTCTTCTTCTCCCTCTCTCTGTTTCTCTCTCTTTCTCTCTCTCTCCCTCTCTCTTTGTTTTGCTCTCTATTTGTTTCTAACACAATCATTGAGGAAAGAAAAACATTCACCTCCTATTAATCTAATACAGGTTAAATATCAATAAAGCAATAATGTAACACAAACACTCACACACACAAACACACACACTCATAGATTTTGAGATGACAGCTGCTGATCTGCTGTTTGCTGTATGACGAACTCCGGATCTCAGTTGTTCAACCTCAGAGGGTATTATCCAAATATTTTGCAGCCTGTAAAATCACACAACGCTGGCTCCTCCTCAGTCAATTCACCCCTGCAGCAACTGCCTCTTACCTCTATATATATTTACTGGTATCTTTCTTTGTGGAGTGGATGAATGTAGTTTTCACTACATCACATTCATTAACCATCAATATTTTCTACTATCTCACAAGTACTGTATTGGTAGAAGAAGGTAAAGACCAGCATTTACACATGCTTTTTTAAAATCTAAAGCGATTTAAAGATATTTAATTAGCCATGACAAAATGTTGCAAATTTAGTGAGCAGACTCACACTGTCTGGATGTGAGTTTCTAATAAGGAAGGTTAATTATTATATACCAGTTTTGAACTTCATATCTTTGTGGTAAGGTGCCGTTTAGAGAGGAGGGAGTCAAATGAGTCAAATACAGAGCAGCCACATTTTGTTATAACGAGGCTACTAATTGAATCATATCTTCTAAATTATATATTAAATTATATATATATATATATATATATATGTGAAGCATTTCAAAAAGGTGCTACACAAGTGTACACATTCATTCGTCCATTCATTCATTCATTCATTCATTCATTTAGAACACACACAAGTAATTACAGTATATGTTATAACAGTACTACAGGTAATGACAGTAACTACCTGTAATTAAAAGGAAACCACGGGAGGGGTCACATTTATAAAAATGTCTTGGTCTCGTTCTGTACAATCCAAATTTGGCATCAAAGTTTACGCGGTGAGTCAGCAGTCGCAGGTGAGGGGATGAGGCGACTGCTTGACGTCAGTAATGTGGCAGCATGAGAGTGTGAGTGTATAGGAGGCCTCAGCAGACGCAGAGTGAAAACTACATGAGGTGAAGCAGCGGGAGACGTAGCGGAGCTATGATTAAGAACACCTTTCACCACACACTGACACACAGACACACACACACACTGTGGTAGAGGAGCGAGAGACGTAGGGGAGCTACGATTAAGAATACTTTCCACCACACACACACACACACACACACACACACACACACACACACACACACACACACACACACACACACACACACACACACACACACACACTCTCACACTCACTTGAGCACCATTCATGGGAAACTAGAGAGGCTGCATTACATGTGACTCACCTTGTTCAATAAGTACGAGTATTGTGTGCACGTCTCAGAATTGGAGGATACTACAGTTAGAGTATACGTTACCATTGTGTAATGAAATGTAATAAACACACAAAACGTACAACATTGATTTGTATCATAGTGGTCTATTAATTAAACTTTTTTTTGTCAAATAGTTCATAATTAATGAAAACAAGTGATACTTCATATCTCTTTGATACTTGTCCTGCACCTTTCTTCTGGTATAGAGACAAGAACTACACCCCTGTTCCACATATTCCATTAGTCCAACATATTCCCCGTGCATCACTTTATTTAAGGCATGTCCTCAAGTTCCTTTCCTATTTAGAGTGTGTGTGATCGTAATTCTACATGCCGATCAGCTCTGGGCTATGCGGTGAGGGGACAAGCACCTTAGACAAGACAGTGATGGAGACAGATGTCCACGGGAAAGGGAAATGACAGCCGAGTGATTGACGGACAGCTCCCATCCATTTTCTATCTGCAGTTTGCAGCTTCACAGATATCACCTGTGGCCCTGGGACACTAGTAAGAACAGAGGAATGGGGATGGGGGGGGGGGCTTCATAGCAGTGTCTGTCTAGCTCTGCTGGTCTAATATACACTGCACATACACAGATGTACTGCGTGCTTACAATCAGTTCTTCTTCCTTCCATGCATACATCTAGCGGAATTATGGTGATTATCCAAATGCACAAAATATAGGATATTGTGGTGTGATTAATTGGGAATCAGAGTGGAATAGCTTTATTAGAGCATGAACTGTATGTAAACAGGCCAATAGCTGCCGACTGTATTGAGTGCTTGCATGTGTGCTTGTGTATGTGTGTGTGTGTGTGTGTGTGTGTGTATCTGTGCATGTGGTACATTCTAGTGAAGGCAGGAGAAAGCAGGCACAGAGGAAGTGAATGTTAAGTCCCTCCCTGAGGCCTTGTCTCCTGCAGCAGCAGACTTTCCAGACTCTCACTGCAGTCCTGTTCAGCACACCTAAAATAAACCCTTGCATCCCCTGGGGGCTATGCACACACTCACGTGCGCATACATACATTCACACACACACACACACACACACACACACACACACACACACACACACAAACAGACACACACAAAGCAGTTTCTCTGTTTCCTACGAGGAGGGGTGTAGTGGGCGTTGGATGCGGGGGAACGCCGTCCTCCCACTTCTTGGAGCACCGTTTTGAACATTTTAATAAGCATTTATTAATATAACAAGTGTTGTTACCAATGGTAACAACGCATCACGCAAACGTCTCCAATTAGGCCTCTTTTTCTTAAAATTCCTTACAAGAATGACCGTCATGCTGTAGCACTCCACCATGCGTAAAGACATTAAAAACACAGCTCGTCGTTCTGCGTTACCCGAAAGTAGCTAGAAAGTGGCTAGAAAACCATAGATAAAACTGCCTGTATCCGAATCTAGCAAGCATCTTCATGGCCCTTCGTTTGTGTTTTTCAGAAAGCAGGTAGGCTAATCCAGTGGTCAAAATGACACGATAAGCATGTGTGAGTAATACGAGTGATTTTTATCGAGGGAGCTCCAATATAAGTGATAGGCCTGAGGCTATTTAACCATAAGTAATGAACAGTGAACCTTAACAACTTTAGGAAAAACTTACGATTGGTGCAGCTACTTTCATTCAAACAAAAACTTTTCAAATGACTGGCACTTGCCTGCCTAGTGTTCTTTCTGTTATTTTGTGGAGTGTATGTGGAGGTGCGAGTGTGACAGTTTTTGCAATGACGTCATTAAAATAGCGTCCCCCCACTTCAAAAGTCCCCACTACACCACTGCCTACGAGACAGCAGACTCACTCTCACGCATCTCTCCACCAAGCCCCTTCATCTTGCTGGCATGAAACAACAGCCATTTCGTCAGTGAAATTTCAGAAAATAAACCCGAGAGATAAATGATGGCTGTCCAAGAATAATAAATTTTCTTCCATAGTCTGCAAAAGACAAATTACAATGTATTTACTTCAAAGAGTACCTGCCCAATCTTCACTTCCCCTCTCCCTAAACAATGTATGATTACCACTAAGCAGCATGGTCATGTGAGAGAATTATTAAGACTGAGGGAGTGAAGATTACCTCCACCTATAGGACGGAGGTCTAAACTGCAGCTGAATCTTATCCTAAACGAAATAATGCAGTGAGGCGCAAGGACTCCGTTGACTGTGTGTGGGCACTGACCAGCGTACAGTGTGCATCTTCTAAAGACCGTTGTAATGATGTGATTCACACGGGACACTCGTGGGCAACTCTGTGGGCCCCCGATAGCAGGCTGCCTACGCCCCTGGCTGGCTCGCCACTGCATGGAAATTCATATTGTTTGATCCAATTAACCCAGGGGCGCCGGCCCTTCGCTCAGCCTGACTCACACAAATACATAAACGTCTAAATATGATCCATTAAATGAATAGACACTGAGAGAGAGAGAGAGAGAAATGTGGAGACAATTATCAAAGCGCTGCTGCATTAATTTGTTAACCAGCACTGACAGCTCAATCTGCCCTACGTGTAAACGGAAAGATAGCACTGGAGGGAAAGAGAGAAGGAGAGAGAGAGAGAGATAAAGGAGGCAGAGGAGGAGAGGAGGAGGTGATAGTGAGGGTATGATGGGTGATTTTTTTTTTCAGCCAAGGTGACTGGCCCTGTGCACATTTAAGTGCATAATTGCTTTGTGCGGAGAGGAGGGAGAAACAGGGGGAAGTCTTTGGCTGCGATGAAAAGGAGCAAGAAAAGACCAGCCATCGACCCACTAACCCCCCCCCCCCCCCGGAGAGCAATAACAGAATGAATAAAAAGGTGCAAAACCATTGCAGCTACGGAAAAAAGTGGGCTAAGGAGAAAAGGTGTGTGTGTGTGTGTGTGTGTGTGTGTGTGTGTGTGTGTGTCTCTGTCTGTCTGTCTGTGTGTGTGTGTGTGTGTGTGTGTGTGTGTGTGTGTGTGTGTGTGTGTGTGTGTGTGTGTGTTTCTGTGTGTCTGTCTGTGTATGTGTGTCTGTGTGTGTGTGTCTGTGTGTGTCTGTGTGTGTGTGTGTGTGTGTGTGTGTCTGTTTGTCTGTGTGTGTATGTAGGAGAGAGAAAGAGAGAGGCGGAAGGCAGAAGACTAGGAGAGAAAAAGTGGAAAAACAGAGCAAGTGGGATGAAAGCAAGACAGGACAAAGCACAGCGAGTGTGGAGTGTGGTAGAATGAGCAAACGAGAGGGGGAGAGGAGAGAGGAGGAAGATGAAAGAGACAGAGAGAGGGGATGTGGAGGGAGAGAAAGAGAGAGAGAGAGAGAGAGAGAGAAAGAAATAGAGGAACAACAGAGGGAAATGGAGGAGAGAGGCTATGACTCACAAAGGCTATTTGACTCTGTAATGAGGGTGGACAGGGGGGTTCACCACGACAGAGGCAGTTATCTCCACGTGCGCTTCCATGACTGACGCATGTGAGTGGAGCGCTCAGCTCGATCTGCCGCGGGTTCGTGAGTCACCACAATCTACTCAGGAAACTAAGGGCCCAGTGCCACCGGTCCAGCTCATGAGTCAGTCAACATGGGGGCAGATCCATGTGTTTGACTACGATACGTGCACCCGTACACACCATGTACGTATACACACACACCAACACATGCACACACACACACACACACACACACACACACACATACACATATATATACACACACATCAAAAGACAAGATCTGCTCTGACAAATGTCCAAACAAACAGCTTTCGCAACTCCACATTATGGTGACTCAAGGCTCTTTATGGTGTGGAGATTACGGCAGCACGACACATAAAAGCATTTATCCACTGTGCTTCTTTTCTTTTTTGCCACAACATCACTTTCCTCCATGATTATGCCCCCGCCCCCACCCTTCACAAAAGCCCAGTAACACATCATCTCTCCCTCACAACTCTGCCAGGGCTGTCACACATGACTCATCAGTCCCCACAACACAACAGCCTTCGGAGACCTCAAACGCCTGTTGTTCAATCATGCCACTGCCACACACTGCAGCTCCACATTGACTTCAGGACAACTGCCTCCCCTTCAGGTATAACTCCCAGATCACCACGGAACCCGGCAACGTGATAATCCATTTTGGCTCTGAAACGAATGAATCCCCAGTTGCACGGCTCCTCCATTCTGGCTCCGGTTACCTCAGTAGTGACTGCCATGCAGTCCGGGTCGCGCGAACCTCCCTCGGTGACCTATTTTAGAGCTGACATTTCCTCAGAGGAGAGTGAGCGGAGCGGAGCGGAGTGGAGGGGAGGAGGGGAGGGGCGACTGGGAATCATGAATCCCTTTCAAAAACTTGGCACAGGCTCCCTCCGCTGAGATTGCTAATATAAAAACCCGGGGTGCAAATCCTCTTAGTTGCCTCTGACAGCAAAGAGGCAGCAATCTCTTAAAAGCGGGCAAACCAGTTCATGTTAGAAAAACAGATAAATAGCCAAGTCAGTGGACAGCACTGAGTAGGGGACATCTTGAAGTACAATATTTATATTGTGTCCAGAATTTGTTTGCTTTCTACATGTACAAACATATAGACAAGCATGCTATGCTACAGGGAAGATATGCATGTACTGTAATTGAATGAAAAGCACTTGCTAAGTAATAGCATAGTAAGCCAGGCGGTAGCCTATGACTAGCTTGGATTTCTAAATCTTTTGTGGCATTAGAGAATGTGTAATTCTGCTAACAAAAGTTGTGGTCATATGTCTTATGAGGGGGCGAGTGCCCAGTAATAAGAGCCAGAGCAGAACTCTATTAAGAAGTGGCCTTCAGATTCTGGCTGCCGAGGGGAGGCCGAGCTGCCTGATGTCGTTACAGGGTCAGACAGTGAAAAAAGAGCTGGACTCTCTAAACTAGTGGGACACAATTCAGTACAAGGTTTGGAAAGCAAAGTTATATTGTGGTGTAACCTCTCAAGGAGACCATATCAAGACATAACTAAGCAGGAATTGCGAATCAGCACACACACATTCATATGCACACACACACACACACACACACACACACACACACACACACACACACACACACA
>NW_027468881.1:23425345-23442845 GCF_046254945.1 Alosa pseudoharengus
TGTGTGTGTGTGTGAGAGTCATTATGTGTCACATGCCCTCATGGAGCCTTGATTCTGTGCAGGACCGTGTCATTTTGTGTGTGCTTGCTCACTCCCTATCTCTCCCTCTTTTCATCATTTCTATGTCCTGTCCAGTTTGATTAGTAATTGTGAGCACACAATACACACACACACCCATACACACAACATTACACACACACACACACACACACACACACACACACACACACACACACACACACACACACACACACTCAGTGTTCAAGGATATCACATGCAGTATGTGTATCCCAACAAAACAACAATCTCTTTCACAGGAAACCATGCGGTATGACATGAAGTCAATGCTCCATAAACTGCATCATAATCATATTGAGGACAATTTAAACCAGGAAAGCCTGTAGGCTTGTAGGTCTTACAATCTAAGCACAATTCTTCATTACTGTCTATACAAATCTACACACATTGCAATTGTGTGGTCATGTTATTCTAAAAACTAAATTTCAGAGGATCACAAAAAATCCAAAGTGACTTCCTCATTCTATCGTTGTTGATTGGAGATGAATGCAGACACAGAGGGTCTCACTGCTGAGCCGACCAGCTGTGTGGCAGGATGGAGATGTCTGTGCTGGAGTAACACTATGAGACAGAGCACAGAGTGCTGAATCACCAGACAGCCAACCCCACTTGCCACCCTCCGTCCCCATCCACATCCCAAGCCCCAGCCTTAGCCCCATGCCCCAGCCCCTCCAAGCCCACCCCTGCTTCTGCCACCACTGGAGGATGTGACCCACTGAGTCCTGTCGCCGTGCTGCCAGGATCTGTGCCTCTATGGACAACCCCAGAAGGAACATGAGTCAGTTCAGGACCATGGACAAGGCACCAACTCACAACGACAACAATTCAGCACCACGGGCAAGGACGTCAAGGGCGGGAGCCGGGCGTGTTATGAATGGAGCCTTACAATTTCAATAAGTCTGACAGCACTGCCAATATATCCATTACCACAGGGGTGCTATGCTATGCATTTAACATTCAGCACCTTGGAGAGCGCTCGCTGTCAGCGTGGCCACAATAGGCACTACGGACAAGGCTGCGATATTGAAACAGACAGAACCAATGAGGCACGGCCCCACAGAGGATGCCAGATCTATACAGCATATGAATCTTGTGATGTGTAATGCAGGGAGAAAATAAATATATATGTATAATATAAATAAATAAATATATACTTATATATATAAGTATAAAGACAGGTGAGCTGCGGGTGCAGACCTGCGTGCGTGCACTGAGCTGGTAACAGCACTCAGGGAAAAAGAAATATATATAGATAAAAAGATGCTTATTAATAATTGAGTTGGGGACATGTTTCATAAATAAATGACTTAGGATATACTCTCTCTCTCTCTCTCCGTTCCTCTCTCTCCCTCCTTCCATCTCTCTCTCTCTATCTATCTTTCTTTCCTCTTCTGTTCCTTTCTCTCCCTCTCTCTCTATCTCTCCCCACCCTCCCTCTCTCTCTCCCTCTGTCTGTCTCTCTCTCTCTCTCTCTCTCTCTCCCTCCCTGCCTTCCTCTCTGCTTGCTGGTTACTCTCCAGGTGGCACAGCCGGAACCCAAAAGAGGAAGAAATGAAATGACGTCTTTATGTGTGATTTTTTGGATGCAATCTGAGGAGAACTGGGGAGGGTCAGAGTTTCCTCTCCATCCATCATCCTCCTACATTCTTTCTACACCCCCCCACCTCACTCTGCTGCCCTGTCTCTCTCTACATCTCTCTCTCTATCTCGATCTCTCTCTTTACCTCTCTACCTCTCTTCTCTCTCTACCCCTGCCTCTCTCTCTCTTTCTCTCTCTCTCTCATTTTCTTTCTCCCTCAATCTCTATCTCTCTCTCATTTTCTCTCCCTCACTCTCTCTCTCTTTCTCTCTCTCTCTCTCCGTCAGTGTTACTCTCTCTATCTCTATCTCTCTCTTTACCTCTCTACCTCTCTTCTCTCTCTACCCCTGCCTCTCTCTCTCTCTCTACCTCTCTCTCTCTATCTCTCTCTCATTTTCTCTCTCCCTCACTCTCTCTCTCTTTCTCTCTCTCTCTCTGTCAGTGTCACTCTAAACCTCCAATCTCCTTCCCTCTGGACAGTACGATCTGCTTGTGTGTCTGCCTTCTATCAGATGGTTTGGCCACGCATCTCTCTCTCTCAATGTAATGTCAATACCTCTGGACCTCTGAAGTGCCCCCCCCCCATTCCCCCAAACACACACACACTCATTCTTTTGATGGCACTTAAATTGACTCGCCACTTTGCACATGCCACCATTGTTGTTCTGTTTTTGTATACGTGAACTGTGTGCATGCACAATCTGCTCAGACTCAATGGCCTCCCTCTCTCTGCGTTTGGTCTGAATCTCTCTCCTTCTCTCTCTCTCCCCATCTCCCTGTCTCCCTCTCTCTCTCTCCCTCCCTCTCTCTCTCTCTCTCTCTCTCTCTCTTTCTCTCTCCCCCTCCCATCCCCACCTCCCAGCCTCTTGCGTCCCACTCACTGGGGGTCTATTTATTACCTGTGCCCAAATGGCCTGGAGGTTAGACTGCAGTTCACACCAGCATGGACATCCGTGAGGCCAGCCTTATATATCTACAGAAAAAGGCTCGGGAACTGGTGTCCCAATTTCCCATCACTCTTGATTTGACAAATAAAACTCCTCAGTAAGATGTGAATGCTAGGCTTGAGTGTGTGAAATTACAGCTAAAGATACTTCAAAAAACAACACACTGCGTCATAGAGAGAAATGCGAATGCACTATAAAATAATAATAATATAATAATGTGTAGCACTCGCTGGTTTCATGGCGTTTCCAGAATCCTTTGCTTTAGTGTTTCATGTAGACAACCTACTTTGATTTTGTTTTGTCTTTTTCATTTTCAAGTTGTTGTTCTTCTTTCTTTTTTTCATCTTCCGCTCCAAGGCCGCATCTCTGACAAGTGAATCGGGCTGGGGAATATGGAGTGACCGCCCGCAGGGTGTGTGCACTCTCTCCTGCAGGTCTCAGTATTCCAAGCACATGCACATGTTCTAACACACACACACACACACACACACACACACACACACACACACATATGCATGCACACAGACACATCCACACTGCTGGCAGAATCCACCCTGGGCTTGAAGAGAGGGAGAAAAAACCAAACCTCATCACTTTTAATGAGAACACCGCAAATATACCCGCGCCACTAATTACACGGAGTCTATCCCAGCCTTTCCTGTAGCGCTCGAGCGTATCGGAGCGCCAGAGCCTAGAGCGAGGAAGGCACGGCACAGTTGGGGTGGGAGGGAGGGGGGGGGGGGGGATTGCGATTCAGTCCACCTCATACCCCTACACGCCTCGCCCATATTTGCACTAAACTAAACCAACAACTCCAGAGGTCTCATAATATTCGATCCACATCGAATACACAGCATTGCCAAGCCAATCCACTGGGCTCTGAAGACTCACACACATGTCTATCCCTCACAGTCATTCCTCAAGTGTGTGTGTAAGATAGAACGGACACATACCGGCACCTACCCACCCACCCATACGCACGTGGTCGTGGGCCTGGCAGCAGAAAAAAAAACACACAGCTGTGTTTGCCAAGGCATCTGTGTGTGTGTGTGTGTATGTGTGTGTGTGTGTGTGTGTGTGTGTGTGTGTGTGTGTGTGTGTGTGTGTGTGTGTGTGTGAAGACGCAAGAGCAGCCGCAGTGCTGGAGAGATGAAGGGGTCACATCAGCGTCACTCTCAAGAACTTAACTTGTTGGAGGAGCTGTCAAGAAACAGCCAGGGGCACCCTGGGATGCACTGGGTCTTAAACAAGGGGGTGGCAGGGGGCTCATCAGGCTATGTGTCACAGCGTTCATCTGCATAAACTAGAGCAGAATGGGATTGGGTCTTGGGAGGGCCATTGCGAGCTGACTGAGAGGGAATTCCCCTATCCAAAATAAGACAGGCCTGGCTGCATTCAAATTCAAGAGTCTAATTCATTCAAATGACTCGTCTCTAAAGGCTAATACTGTAGAAACCCACCCACAGACAGTACATATGCATGCATGTGTGCACACACAAACACACACACACACACACAAACACACACACACACACACACACACACACACACACACACACACACACACTCACTCACTGTATATATTACACACATCATAGAAGGTAGCCTGTGACTGTTAAGTGTCTACTAATGAACTTTAGTTTACACAGTCTTAACATCGTTGCTCCTGAGCCAGAGGCACGTGGCTGCGTCAGAGTGGGCGCCTCAAGGCCCTGGTTCTTATCTACACAGAAGAACAGCGGCAAGAGGGAGACTAGCACATTATCAGTCAGGGAAAACACTTCTGAATACCAATGGAACAGACACACACACACACACACACACACAGCGAGCAACACACAAAGACATTCAGGCGCACGCACACACACACACACACACACAGTGACACACAAACACGGCTGGCTGCCCACACTATTCCTCTATCCAGACCGCTCAACCCTTTTCATTGGGTACCCTTGAACAGAGCACAGAGAGACGCAGCGTGAGAATGGATAAGGTCCATCTGTCAATGGAAATGTAAAAAAAATCGGGGGAGAAGGAATGGGCTGTTCCACAGGCAAGCGTGAAGCAGGGGACCCTCCACGGTCACCAAGCCTCGGAGCAGCATAAATAACACAGCCGGGTCTATTATAGGGCTCTAATGAAAACAACGCTGCTGGGCTTGAGTAGGAGAAAAGAGGGGGTGGAGGAAAGAGAGGAAAAAGAGAGAAAAAGAGAGACAGAGAGAGAGAGAGAGAAAGAGAGAGAGTGGCGAGTCTGTCTTTGTTTTCTTTCCTTTACATACTACTAACTACCTGTACAATGAAATGCAATACAAAGAGTATGTTTGTCATGCCAATAAAGATGTATTGAATTGAATTGAAAAATTGAGAGAAAGAGGGAGAGAGAGAGAGAGAGAGAGCGGGAGAGAAAAAGAGAGAGAGAGAGCAGAAAAATGAGTAACACAGTGTATGTGGCTGGTGGTTGTAAATGGAGAAATGCAAAGGGAGAACAAATGCAGTGAGAAAAGTGAGAAGAGTGGAGGTGAAAAGGGGGACACTGGAAGGCAGGTTGTTGTCTTACCTCCACCAGGTGTGGCGTGGGGTTGAAGCCGCACAGGTTGCACACCTGCGTGTGGCACTGCGTGCACGAGTTGTAGTTCGGCGGGTCAGTCGAGCCGATGTTGAGCGCCGTCTTGCAGAGTGGACATTCGACCTTCGGCACGGGGGCCGCCTGCTGCTGGGGTGTCGGCTCCTGCTTGACAGGCTTCGGCTGCTGCTGCTGCTGCTGCTTGGGTTGCTGCTGCTGCTGCATCTTGGACTGATGTGCTGGGGACTGCTGCTGCTGCTGCTGCATGGGAGGCTTCTGCTGATGCGCCGGAGAGCCATGGACGGGTGTCTGCTGCCCGGGCTGCCTCTGCTGCTGCTGCTGCTGCTGTGGTGGCGCGTGGGGCCCCTGCTGGAAGGAAGCTCCCCCTGCGGGCTTGGCGGCACCGGCGCCCCCTGGTGGGCCGGGCCCTTTGGTGCCGGAGGAGCCGTCGCTGAAGAGGACGCGGGGCCCGCCGGCGTTGGAGCGGGCCGGGGACGGCTGAGGCGAGGAGCCCGGCAGAGGGTCCACGGAGATGAGCGTGCTGGCCTGGTTGAGCAGCGAGGCGCCAAAGCCGAACAGCTTGGTCAGGCCTTCCTGCGCCTGCCCCTGGGCGGCCGCCGCAGGCTTGCGGGCCGGCGAGCTCCCGGCACTGCGGATCTGCGGACCTCCTCCACCGCCACCGTAGTGTAGCGGAGAGCCGCGGCCCAAGTCGGGCTGGGACGGGGCCTTGGCCAGGCCGGGGAGGGGCACGGCCCCAGGGTGAGGGATCCTGGGCCCGCCGCCCTGACCTCCACCTACTGCAGGCCCGGGCTGACCAAACTGGCCTGGATTCTGCTGTTGATATGGCTGCTGCTGCGGCATCTGCTGTTGTGGATGCTGCTGCTGCTGCTGTTGATGTGGCAGCTGTTGATGTGGCAGCTGTTGATGTGGCATTTGCTGCTGCTGCCCAGACGGCCCCATGTGCCTGGGAGGCCCCGGTGAAGCCTGGGGCTGGATTTGGGTCTGGGGCTGAGGTTTGGGCTGCTGAGGCTGGGCATGGGGCATTGGGTGAGGCTGCTGCTGCTGATATCCCTGCTGCTGCTGCTGATACCCCTGCTGCTGCTGTTGATACCCCTGCTGCTGCTGCTGCTGCTGATACCCCTGCTGCTGCTGCTGTTGATACCCCTGCTGCTGCTGCGGGGCATAGGGTAGCTGGGCATGAGGCTGTGACTGGGCGTGGGGCTGTTGTTGAGGCTTGGGCTGAGCTGGAGGGTGGGCCTGGGGCTGGGCCTGTGGTGGGGGCTGGGGCTGGGGCTCAGCTTGGGGCTTGGGCTTGTGGGAGGGCGAGTGGATCGATCTGCTGTTGGCTCTTGGAGCGCGGTGTGGTCATGTCCATCCCCAGGGCTCTTTGCATCTGACAGTTGAGACACAACCACTCCTGCACCTGTGGGAAACACAAACATGTGCAGGTTGCTTACCACACTCAGGTAGAGATAGTACACCTTCACACAAAATCCCAAACTAAAATTATTAGGCCTAACAAATCTCTGCTGTCGGGTGGAGACCTCGTAACTCCATATTTATCCGGGGGTTTTTGGACAACGTGTTCACAATACGAGGTTTCCAGCCGACAGCAGCGAAATTACTTTAATCCCAACAAAACGGTTTTGTTCCCATCCAAATCCTTGAGATGTAATCTTATATATCTATGCAGCTATATTAGTAAACATTAGTAGATATTATGTTTGAATAAGTGCAAGTGTATGAGAGCATTGATTTAGCCAGTTCAGAGCATCACCACTTGGAGACAAATTGACCACATGCTGCCATTAAACCGACCGCACTGTGACTAGAAATCCCATTAGTGGTGAAAAGTAAAAATAAAAGCTAAATGTGGTCATAATAGGCACTTAGAGTACCTGCAGACATGGCCAGTTGGTCAGGAACATGTTCCGTCCAGGGCAACAAAGAAACGCAAAACCTTGAGCTCTTTTTATCTGTTACTGGAGCCATTTTGTATGAAGTGACATATACATATAATTCAGACCAGTCAACCTCCTTCTCTCTTTCACCTCCGACCCCTGCTTATCTCTCTCTTTCTCTCTCACTCTCTCTTCTCTTTGTTCCCTCACTGTGTCTTCTAATCACTCGCTATGTTAGGCTTGTCCTGTGAATAGCAATAGAAGGTAATTTGAAAGTCTAATTTTTATTCCACATTCCTTAAATAAAAATCTACGACGATGCTATCATCCAGCGATCAGGGCTGAGGCATTGATCTTAATTAGAACCTCAGTTCCTTAGCTTCACACTTCAGAGAGAAAGAGAGAGAGAGAGAAGGGGAGAGAGAGAGAGGGAGAGAGAGAGAAAGGGAAAGAGAAAGGGAGAGAGAGGGGGAGAGAGAGAAAAAAGGAGAGAGGAAACTCAGAATAAGATGTCAGCAGTTTCCAAGAAACTCCACCATCATCAGGCCACGCCATCTCTCTAAAGATACCCCCTCTTCTCTCTTTATTTGATTGCCTTCGACACTTATACCTCACCATTCAACAAACACACCAAATATATATTTCTCAGCCGGCCAGCTGAAGTATTTTCTAAAGATCTCATTCCATCTGTCCTTGAGAACACCTAAATCTTCCCTTAAAACACAAACACACACACAAACATACACACACACACACACACCATGGTCGTTGCTAGACCCATTTTACTAGGGCTGTTGTCTCAGTATTGAACTGCTGTGCCCCAGTAAATAAGTTAAGGTTTTTAATGAGCTCATGTCACCTATTTGACAGGCAATTATAGTTAATAATAATAGTTATTATTATGACCGCCGCGCAGCGAAGCGGCGGTCATATAGGTTTAGTCAGATTTATTTTTTTTTTTTTTTTTTTTTTTTTTCGCAATGATTCCCGGGACACTGAAAGACCAGGGTACACGAAACTTGGTGGGCATGTAACCCCACATGGATAGCATGGAACCATCGTTTTTCGTTTTGATCTGTAGCCCCCCCGCTGGACTGGACCCCCCGAAAGGAGGGTAGGGCAGACACAGTTTTCTGTGAATATCTCGAAAACCTTAGGGTTTAGTAGGACCATTTTTTTTTTGTATGTTGATCTCAAGGGGCCATGTCAAACCATTCCATAACCACTCATTTCATGTATAGCGCCACCTAGTTAAACACAAAAAAGTAAAAATGAGGTGTTGTAATTGAAGGTATCTGTGACCTAACAAAGTCAAAACTGTACAAAATTGGAAGTGTAGGATCATTATGACACCCTCTGTATGCACGCCAAGTTTCGTGGAATTCCGTTCATGGGGGGCCACACAATAAATTAATTTATGTTACTATACACCAACTGGCCTGTAGGTGGCCGGAGACAGTTTTCTGTGAATATCTCGATAACCGTAGGGCCTAGGAGGTCCACCTTTTTTATGTATGTTGGTCTTAAGGGGGCATGTCAACCCATCCCATTACCACTTATTTCATGTATAGCGCCACCTAGTTAAAAATTAAAAAGCAAAAAATTAGGTGTTTTCATCACAATATCTCTGGCTGACAAGGTCAAAACTGCACGAAATTAAAAGTGTAGGATCATTGACACCCTCCGAATGCATGCCAAGTTTTGTGTACTTTCGTTCATGGGGGGCCTTACAATAAAATAATTTATGTGTACATTTAGTGACGTACACCAACAAGGATTCCCGGGACACTGAAAGACCGGGGTACACAAAACTTGGTGGGCATGTACCCCCACATGGATAGCATGGAACCGTAATTTTTCGTTTTGATCTGTAGCCCCCCCGCTGGACTGGACCCCCCGAAAGGAGGGTAGGGCAGACACAGTTCTCTGTGAATATCTTGAGAACTGTAGGGCCTAGGATGACCATTTTTTTTTCCGTATGTTTGCCTCCAGGGGTCATGTTAACCCATTTCATGTGCACACATGTGCACAAACAGATACACACACACACACACACACATTCACAGTAATCATACGTATGACACATACTCACACAGTAGACATATGTACGCTTGCATGCACAGGCACATACGCAGGCACACACACAAGCACGCACACACACACACACACACACACACACACATGCATAACATAAACATGTACATGCACACATGCACACAATTCAAGAATTTCTCAGAATTATGAACAGGCAAGATGGAGGTGGGGTTGTATAAAATGAATTTTACATGTGAAATCTGTGAACTAATCATGTTTTGGTACTTGTTGTCTAGCAGATATCAGTGAGAATTGAGTGTGGATAATGCAATTTAGTGAGACAGTTAGAATCATATAGGCCTTTCAGCGTGATTTATTTTTGTGGAAAAAATGTGCTGGACTGGGCGGCGGTCATATTTTGTACCGCTCTGCGGTACATCTAGTTGATGATAATGGGAATAGAGTGGAACATCTTTCAATCCGTAATGTCAAAGCAACACAGATATAATCCAACCCATAATACAAGATTAGACGCGCACCTTGCACTCAAACCACACACACACACACACACACACACACACACACACACACACACACACACACACACACACACACACAAACACACACACGCGCACCGCACATTGGACTCATGTCCAACTTCTGTCTGTCTACTTCTGGCGCTCCCAGAAGATTGGGGTGCAGCAAAAAGTGTCTGCAGCTCACTTACTGATGTAGCTAACAAACAGTATTTCTGCCCTTGAGCAAAATATGTTCTGAGACAGGGAGGATGGGGAGAAGGATGGAGAGTGTGCATCTAGGAGAGCAGAGACGAGGAGATGGGGGAAGAAGGGGGGGGGGGGGGACGGATAAGTTCTGTTTTACCGTATTTGTTGATGTGTATGTTTATACATGTTCGGATTTATGGTCCAATTTGTCCTCTTTGTCACTACATTGGTCATGGCAACAAAGTACTTTGGATTTTAATTTAAAAACAATGAGAATGAAAGGCGTACCGTCACATACACCGGTGTTGAATTCAACATGGAATTTTAGAACCTTGAATTGTTGCGGAATGGAATCTTTTGTTAGAATGTCCAAAAACACATCTTTAAGGGTTAAAGGGAAAAGCTGCCATTCAGACCATCTCAATCTCATCCCTACGTGTCCTCTCTCACCTCACAGACTTCAGGCTGAGGCGATCGAGAGCAACCGAGACTTGTGTGATCAGCATGTACTAGAACACTTTCGAGCTCCATGGCTCTGATCTTCAAGGCCTCTACTCTGTAACCTGTGGTGGGTGTTTGCCCCGTGCTCACCCTGTGAAGCCTAGCCAGAAGCCAGGAGTGAGCAGCATCCCTTATTCAATGGGAGAGAGAGGGAGGGAGGGAGGTTCAGAAGCAGCTGGACGCTGTGATTGCAAAGTGGGTGTTTGATATGAGAGCAAGTACTGAAGTTAGTGATCTGCTTTTTAGTTTTAGTGAGAGAAAGAGAGGGAGAGAGAGAGAGAGAGAGAGAGAGAGAGAGAGAAAGGGAGAGAGAGGGAGAAGGCGGGAGAGAGTGGAGAGAGAGGGGAGGAAGAGAGAGTGAGTGAGAGAGAGAGAGAGAGAGGGAGAGAGATTTAGAAGAGAAAGGTGTGTGGCAGTTAACAGGGCTTTGACAAGGCCTCTGGATCAGCCTTAAATGGGTAACACTAGAGCACTACACCAAAGGAGAGGTAAGCAAAGCTGCCTGGCTCTGCTGCTGCTGCTGCTTCTGACAGCGCACGACATGGTGCAACCCATAGCAGTGTTAGAGAGCACACAGGCCGACATAAAACATGGCACATACAACCCCTCTATTTCTCTGTCCTGTCCTTCTCTCTCTCTGTCTCTCTCTCTCTCTCTCTCTGTCTCTCTCTCTCTCTGTCTCTCTCTCTTTCAGAGGAAAAGAGAGAGAGGGGGGGGGGCATCATCAGCAGCTTACCAAAAACACACACATACACACGGACTCAAACACACAAACATGCATACGCATAGACATGCAGCAAACAGAGACAGATCAGTCCTAACCGCTTTAGAAGGGGGAGGACTACGGCTCCGACATTCAGCTGAAATAAAGTGTGACAGCAGCACTGCTGCGACAAGCCCGGCAATTTCCACTGCTCGTCACACACGCTGGTCTGTGTGAGAAATCCAGTCCCTCTGTCTCCTTCTCTCTCTTTTTTACACACATCACACACACACACACACACACACACCACATCAAACACATCACACACACACACACACACACACACACACAGACACACACACACACACACACACACACACACACACACACACACACACGAACGCATACAAAATACAAGATGTACCACCTCTCACACACACATACAAACCCTGAAGTAGAAAAGCGTGCAAGTGGCAAACCATACAAAATTCATCAAATGTGGGTGCTTGAGGATAAAAGCACTCACACCACCACATATTTAATTGCACAAGACCAATATCACAAAATGCTGTGGCCGATGTGTGGGAGCATTTTTCAAGGCTTGGCTTTCCTGTGACTGCTCTCTAAGAAGACTCATTTCCCTTCAGAGCACCAGATCCACCGCTGACATTATCACGGACCGCTCCATTACTGTAGGTCTGCATTTGTGATATTTAGAAACGGGGGAAGAGGCGTGTGAGTGTGAGTTGATGTGACTTAATTAGGTTCAGTCATTCATATGCAAAAGGTGGTCACACACATCCACGTACTGATTTGCACTTTTTACACACACACACGCACGCACAAACACACACACACAAAGAGAGAAGGAGGCAGAGTGAGAAAGTCCATAAAACCCCATTATCTGCTCTGTCAAAAAAAAAACACTTCTCAAAATCAGAGCCAAATCAGTCCGGCATCCTTTTAATAGAGCTGCCTATCAAATGAATTCAGGTGAGTGAGTGTGTGTGTGTGTGTGTGTATGTACATGCATGCAATGTGTGTGAATGTGAAAGTGTGAGTGTGAATGTGAGTGTGAGTGTGAGTGTGAGTGTGAGTGTCTGTGTCTGTGTATGTGTGTAGACTGTATGTGGTTTAATGTGCATGTCCATGTGTGTGAATTTGTTCAGAATTCCTTGCCTTCCTAACTGCATCTGTGAGCTACTGTAATGACCAGGAATGGCCAGAATACCTCAATGATATTAAGGATGGAATACAACAGGCTGTGGCCATCTCCTCTATGTACCCATAACCTATTTAAAAATAATATATCTCTTTACAAGATTAGCTTTATGTCCCTAACATCTCCCAACACTATACTTTTATGCTCATCAAGGCGAAATGTGTGCATACATGCACACCTCACACACACATACATATGTACAGTACATGTGTACCTACAACCAAGCATGTTGCACACACTCAGTACCTCTGAGATACAGTATGCACGTTCAACCTACCATAATTCTGGTTTGCGGCCATCAATTGTATTGATTGGTGTCTATCACTCAAACACAAGGCTAATAATAGCTGCCTCAGCAGTTTAGCTCTGCAGTTTAGTGACCAAAGACACCAGCAGATCAATATCAAATTACGCTCAGAAATAGATAACTACACTCTGTATGGACACAACCATACACACACACACACACACACACACACACACACACACACACACACACACACACACACACACACACACAAACACACACCACCCCATCAAACACAGACGCACCCACATGCAATTAAAACACAGAAACACTCACAGGTAAAACCACAAAGACATATACCTCACCAACATGTATCATTAATCAAAAGGGAGAGAACCTGACTGGTTGGTCCCACAGCTTCCAAGCTCTAACAAAATCACAAAAACACACACACACACACAGCAAACACCTCAGTTATCACAAAGGGGCAGCTCTGCCCCTGCCTCTCACTATCTCACACAGCAGTTTCCACAGTCAACGCCACACTTTTTATTCCTTCAGTTTGAAAGTGCAGCTGTGTAGGTGTATTGCTGTGCTGCACAGCCTGTGCATGTGAATGTGTAAAGATAGGAGAGATGAGTGTGTGTGTGTGTGTGTGTGTGTGTGTGTGTGTGTGTGTGTGTGTGTGTGTCTGTCACATTTGTGACTGCCTGCTGGGAGAAGAGGGTGTGGACACCAGTGTTGCGCGGTCTGCCCGAAATTAAGCGGTCGCCCGCGGATGACCGCGGTCACCCGCGGTTATGAGTCATAAACAAAATATTTTAATGATATTCGGGTCATTTGCGGGCGGGTCAGTTAAAATCAATTTAATATATATTTTCTACAAATAAGCCTACTTAAAATATCACGAGAAGGCTAGCATCAATACAGTAAAGGATCAATACAGTAAAGTCAACAGTAGCAACAAGCAAGACGCGAGTTAAAATAATAAAGACACCCCTTCAGGAAAAGCGATATAGGCTATGGGAAATATTGGGAAAAGTTGTTAAAGAAGATGACAGTAGTACAAGTTATGGTCTAGGCCTACTTCTTGTGAAGCCATTTAAAAGTATGACAGCCAAAACGGGCAGCCTGCAGGAATAAATGTTATGGCACAGACTACACAGCCATATCTACCGGTATGTATAGGTTCGCGCATGCATAAAAGTTACCTTAGTTCGTTGTGTTTGTGACTTTAAACAGTGGACGTAGTAAAGCTTTGTGCTTCATTCAGCATTATAAACCAGTTCTTACGCTAACGTTTTGACCAGCAATGTATCTTGCCTACCTTGCCTCACCATTTCTGTTTTCGAAAGAAAGATGTATGTCCATGGCCTTCAAATCTTATCCTGTTCTAATCCTTGGTGGTTGCGTGCGTGCTTGCGCTCTTATTCTCATTCTCTCTCCTGCGCAAACATTATGTCCTGCATGCCTACCGCGTGTAGTTCTACTGCATAAAGTTTCGCAAATAAATTCGTTTGTTTTACAGAAATGGCCTACTGTAACACTACATGCAGGCTATAGCCTAACCAAAAGCACACATTTTGTAAATAAGCGGGTCGGATCGCGGGTCGGGTATAATTTTGTCCTAATTAATATTCGCGGTCCGAGTTGCTGTCGGGTTGATTAAAATATCGGGCGACCGCGGGCCGCTTGTGACCAAACCCGCGCAACACTGGTGGACACTGAGCAGAGTTCTCCAATTAGGCAGCTAGAATGCAAGAATGTGAAGAATCTCTGACATCTGAAAAGGCTTCCCAGAACACACACACACGGTTCTATATGATAAAACTGAGATTACCTTTCTTTGTTTTACGACAATTCAGTTAATCGGTTTCTAAACTGTTCAATTTTCTTTAAATGGTTTCATTTCTTAACACTGTGAATATGGATTTTTACCCCCCCTGTCTGTGAGTGTGCTCGTGTGTGTGTACGTGCGTGCGTGCGTGTGTGCTAAACCCAGACAGCACAGACTCAAGCATCCTTAATGCTCTAAACCAAAGCAGCACTTTTTGCAGTTAAGGCCAGGGGCGGACTGGGACCAAAAATCGGCCCTGGCATATTTGGCCCAAGCGGCCCTCAAATCGGTCGGGCACACCTAATTAAATACACAATCTTTGCATTACCCTTAAATATGCATACATTTTCAACTGTCATGAAGCACTGAACGTGATGTAGGCCTCACTGGCTATCACCATGGCTATCACTCTGACCAATCAGAGGTAGCCATAGAGCACATGATCTCCATATTCAAGTAGGCTATACAAGCACTTATTAAAGAAGAGTTTCTGCTTGAATTCAAAGTATAATTTCAAATTATTCAATAGGCTACATTTAAACTATACATTGCTCAATTGGCAGCAGCACCAAACAATTACTGAAGCCTATGTGTAAATAGCTAAATTAGCCTACCTTGTCGTAGACATTAATGTAATTTATACCAGCTATCAGGACAACTGAAACAACACAAAATAAACAGGGCTGTTGCTGGAAATATTTTATTCCTGTAGGCTATAGCCTACTACCTACCTACATTGCTGGTACATTTTGGAACAGTATAGCTAGCTACATGAACTAATGTCTTCCAGTAGCCTATAGGTTATATAGCTTAGTTGGCTTGTGCATGAATAAGACTTGGCGTTTTGCCTACATTTCCGTCAGTCAACAGTCTTTTAGCCCATCTTTACCATGATAACCATTCCAAGATAGAACCTTTTCGACAGTCTACTTTGAGAGACCAACCACCACTCATGCCATCGATGTTGAATTTTGGGTGTCTGACGGAAACTGATCAATCTGACCAACAATTAACGTCCATTTGATACTCTTTTGCTGTCCGGGTTTGCAAATCATTAATTTAGAAAATGCATTAGCCTACCATATAATTACATTATCGCAATTAATATTTCATAATAATCATCATCGTCAGCATGGCATGTCACACATACCTGCTCCACCACTGAGTTCTTATCATGTAGCCTCAACTAGGCTCTCTCCACCACCTGCTCACTGTCCCTCTGCTCTGTATGCTTGCTTACATTCTCGTTCAAACTCAACGAACTTCAACATGTTGCTGACATATGCTAGCCTACTTGCAATATTGTATTTTTGAAGATTCTACATTGGTGTTACTTTTGCAAAATTGTCACTATCGGCACCCGCCGCAATTTCGTGTAGGCAACTTCGATTAACTTTTGATGCGCTCACAGAATTCTGGCTCTGAGCCAAAATGGGAGGGGTGGGGCTTGACATGAGCTGTTATTGGATCAGTCGAGTGTCAATATGGAAATGTAACCAATGGGCCGCTGATTGTCCTTCCTTTGGGCCGATCATTGGCCAAAATGATGAAATTATATATATATATATATATATATATATATATATATATATATATAGCCTATTCTATCGGCCCAAAAGATGCGTCGGCCCACCGGGAAAATGCCCGGTATGCCAGATGGCCAGTCCGCCCATGGTTAAGGCTGACTTAAAAAAAAAACATCATTTGCAGAATCAGACCCAGATCTGACATGAGTATCTGAAATCTTATCATCTAGTTTAAGAACTAATGAAAGTGTTATCCCAGCTAGCTTTGGGCCATGATGTGGTGGGCTTCAGTGTCTGAGGAAAGGTTCTCTCAGTAAATCTGTTTATTTTCTTGGCAAGGCATTCAGACCCAAATCACATAATTAACACGTGGTTTAAATTCAAAACAGTCAAACAGCTGAAAGTAAACGCAAAGCTATTTTCAAGTTCAGATGCCGAATTCTCTGTCCCTATGGACACATTGCCTCGAAGAGCTCCAAGTGATTCTAAGCCTCTTGTTTAGGAAAAGTGTACAGAGGATCGGGGAGGCCCAGAACTACGCGGGCACAAAGAGTGCTCTGACCGGAGACCTGACGATGTGCAGGGCGACTGGCGCAGAGTGATGATGTATTATAGATGAGACGGCTCCTCAAAATAGACCACAGACACCCAGGAGGACCCTGGCAGAACACTGCAGAGAACACATGCTGCAGAGAACACACCCTGCCCAACAGTGCTGCACACATACGTGTGCACACACACACACACACACACACACACACACACACCAAAACACCCAGGCAGAGAAAAACTTAGCAGAAGTGCACAGTGAACCCCTGCCACTCCATCAAACAGCCCTGTGTGGTGTACCGAGCCCCTCCACACACACACACACACACACACACACACACACACACACACACACACACACACACACACACACACACACACATACCCCTCCCTCCGACCCCAACAGAATATAACTTTTTATTTTTGCCTCCAGCTCTTTTTCCTTCAGATCTCTCCTTCCCTCTCCCTCCGTGTGCCTCATCAGCAGGGCTGGGCCGGGCCGGGCCGCTCAGCCTTGGCATGCGACGCCACGTCCCAGTGCCAGACAGACCTGCCTGGGCGCGTGCCAGCTCACAGAGCGAGAGTGAGCGAGCTGCGGAGCCGGGAACGGGCACCGGGGCATATGGGCGTACTGTATTACTGGGCATGTGCTGCTGCTGGCACCGGTTCACTATGACAGTTCCGTTATGCTAAATAAAGACATAATGCCGCCGTACAATAAAACCACAGGCCAGGGCAAAAGGACAATGCTAGCTGCCGCCACCGCCGATGCCCCAGACCAGCTAACCTGAGAGAGAGAGAGAGAGAGGGAGGGAGAGAGAGAGAGAGATAGAAAGAGAGGGAGAGAGAGAGAGAGGGGGAGAGAGAGAGAGAAAGAGAGAGGGAGAGAGAGAGAAAGAGGGAGAGAGAGAGAGAAAGAGAGAGGGAGAGAGAGAGAGAGAGAGAGGGAGAGAGAGACAGAGAGATTGAGAGAGAGAGAGCATGGTGCCAAACCAGAGCCCATATCAGAGCATTTACAGTGCTGACTGACTGCTCAATGATGTACAACTTTTAAATGGAGTCAATTTAAATGCCAGAATGATG
>NW_027468881.1:23445345-23580345 GCF_046254945.1 Alosa pseudoharengus
AGCATTGCATATGTATGTGTGTGATTATGTAAATATGCTCTCACACACACACACCACATGCGAATGCACGCACACACGGTTTTTGGCGTACTGCTGACGGACTAGCTTGATGTACATCTACTCTAAGAAACTGGGCCAGCACACATCAAAAGAACTCACTTCAGTCAGCTTAAGGACAACTTCACAAGTTGCTCACACTAACTATCTATCTCTCTCCCTCTATCTCTCTCTGTCTCTCTCTCCTGTATCTCTCTCTTTCTCCAGTTTCGCTCTCTCCCTCTCTCTCCTGTATCTCTCTCTCCTGTATCACTCTCTTTCCTGTATCACTCTCTCCTGTATCACTCTCTCCTCTCCCTCTTTCTCCTCTATCTCTCCTTCTCTCCCTCCTGTATCTCATTCTCTCAATCCTTCTCTTGTTCTCTCCATCTCTCCTCCGGCACCTCTTTCCTCCTCTTCACATCTCTCATTTTTTTCAATATCTCAATATTTTTTCACTTTCTGTTCTGTTCCGTTCTGTTCAAACGCCCCCCCCCCCCCACACACACACACACTAAGCTGAAGGTGTGGAGAGATACAGTGGGAGCGAGAGAGCGAGAGATAGAAAAGGACTAAATAAAGAGAAAATAAGATAGAGATTTAGACAGGCCTCTCTTGTGTGCTGCGCTGCAGATATGTACTCTTAAGTTCTCTTCTGAGACCTCAGCAGGACTGGCTCATACTTAATTAGCTTCTTTCTTAAAGCTGCTCCAGCCTCTCCTGCATCAGCTCCTACAGCCTCTCTCCCTCCCTCTGATCTCTTTCCCTCTCTCTCTCCTTCCTTCCCTACCTCCGTCTCTCTCCCTCCCTCCTTTCCTCTTTTTCTCTCTCATTCCCTCCCTACCTCCCTCTCTTCCTCCCTTCTTCCCTCTCTTCCTCCTTTTCTTTCTCTACTTCCCTCTCTGTCTCCCTCACCACTTCCTTCTCTTCCTTCCACCCTTGCTCTCTCTCTTCCTCCCTCTCTCTCTACTTCCCTCTCTCTTCCTCCCTCACGCTCTCTCTCTCTCTCCTTCCCTGCTCCCTCACCCTCTTTCTCTCTGAAGCCCTTAGTGCTGAGCTGTAGACAGGCATTAGCTTCGCTGCAGCTCTGAGATCTCCCCCAGTTCCTACTCGTTTATTTCTGATCCAATGCTGCAGACGGGCAATCTCCCCCAGTTCCTACTCGTTTATTCCTGATCCAGTGCTGGAGATGGGCAGGGCAGGGGAGCAGAGCGGCCTCTCTTAACAAGGCTTTTCTTTTAGCGTCATCTCATCCAATCAGCGGCCAATCCAAAAGGCACCCATCCAGAACTTACTTAGACTGCTGACGCTCGCTCACTCTCTCTCTATCTATCTATCTTTCTATCTATCTATCTGCAGTATCTTTCTCTTTCTCTCTCTCTATCTCTCTCTATAGAGATATACTGTATATACACATCTCACCCCCCCCCCTCTATTTGTATGTGTATGTGTGTGTGTGTGTGTGTGTGTGTGTGTGTGAGTGACAAGAAAGATCACAGATAGCACTATAGATTCAAGTCAATGCAAATGTATACGCCACAAGAGTGCAGCCAGTTTTAACATTGACCATGGCTTGGGGCTATTGTGGTTGTAACCTCAGCAATAAATGAGATGTAGGGCACATCTCAAGGATAACGAGAGGCTGTGAGAATATGAGGCACCTCTTATTCAGAACTAGAACAAACATGATGAATGGCTGCTTTGGAACTGACTGAAGACATGACTTTTAATGGTATTACTGATGATATAACTGTGCCCTTCATCAATTCATCATGACTCATCCCTTTGTTCCAGACATGATCCTGAACCTTGGGAGGATGAGAAGACCGGATGGTGATAAAACCATGTGGCTGCCTCGCAAGATAAGGGTTTGATCTTGGCGGAATTTCACATCTAAATACAAATGGAAGGGGAGTGACTATCTGTAGTAAGTGGGTTTGCTTGAATGCCCTCCAACTATGTGGAGCAAATATTTTCTTTCTCCCACACACTCACACACATCTCACTTAGGTCTCCAGAGAGACAGTGAGACTAGCACTAGATCCCTGGTCTTTGCCAGTGGAATCAATAGAGCCACTGGAATGAGGCCAGCAAATACCGGTACTCTCCTGTCCCTTCACTACGCCGCTGAAAAAACCCTCCCCATCAAAGAGCATGATGTCATTTCCTTTCACGACCCAGGCTTGACTGACAGTGATTTACCGCTGCTCCTGGAGGAGTTATAGGCGCCAAATGGTATGCCGTTGCACTGTTATAACTCTTGCCTATCCCACAGAGCTGAGTGGTCCATTAAGGGAACACTCGAATGGAATATTCTAATCTAGAGAATGGGAAATGATGCAGAGAGAATTGGAGAGAGAGAGAGAGAGAGAGATAGAGATAGAGAGAGAGAGAGAGAAAGAGAGAGAGAGGGATAGAGAGGGATAGAGATAGAGAATGACGTGTGGGCCAATAAGAGAGAGTGAAAGAGAAACAGAAAGAGAGCAAGAGAGTGTGAGCAATGAAAGAAAGAAAAAGAGAGAGAAAGCAAAGCAAGAGGGAAAAAGAGAGAGGTCTTTGACCCAGCTGGTGCAGTGCAAGACAGAGAGAGAGAGAGAGAGAAAGAGAGAGAGAGGGAGAGAGAGAGAGAGAGAGCATACAGTCTTCAGACAAGTGTCCCAGAGCCACGTGAGCTAATGAGCTAACAGCCGCTCCTCCATTACCACCCCAGCACGCTGGCTGCGACTAAAATTAGCCGCTGTGTGCGTGTGTGCGCGAACAGACAATAACAAACAAACAAACAAACAAACAAACAAGGACGGATGAGGCCAGGGATGCGCACCAGCCGTCTTTGTGCTCTCACAAGAGCACGGGATCGGCACTGCAGCCCTGCCTGGACACACAACATGAGCCTAACTAATATGATCAGTGTGATCAGCTCGGATAGAAGCAGTGCTTTCAAAAATAAGACTTTAGTTGACACGTTAGGAATCCATTTACTGGCTTGAAAGTCTAAAATCAGAAATTCTATCAATAATGAAAAATGTGAATGGTGTCAGAGTTTACTTGGAACTTTCAAGCCAGTAAAGAGTGGAACTGGAACTTTTCCATTATTCCTAGATCCCTTATACTGGCAGACAGAAGAAGAGAGATTTTGAAACGCATGAAATACAGGTATACGTGGGGTACATGCGGGGTATATGTGGGGCTAAAGTGAATCATTAAACATGCAATGTATGCTTTTTAAGGAAACCTGATGGATTTTTAAAACCTTTTGAAGTGGTCCATTTTCCCACCGAGTAGATCTTGTTCTCTTTCGAGGTCATGAGAGAGGTCATGGGATGTCGGAGTACAGCAGTAATGTGGCTTTGCCACTGTGATAGTTTGGCGTCATACTTGGTCAGAAGGAATGCCTGGTGATCTATGTGAAACTGTGACACTATGAGGGTTCTAAAACTGTGAGACTGTGAGGGTTCTAAAACTGTGACACTATGAGGGTTCTAAAACTGTGACACTATGAGGGTTCTAAAACTGTGACACTATGAGGTTTCTAACACTGTGACACTATGAGGGTTCTAACACTGTGACACTATGGTGGTTCTAACTCTGCAACACTATGAGGGTTCTAACTCTGTGACACTATGAGGGTTCTAACTCTGTGACTTTATGGAGGTTCTAACTCTGTGACATTATGGAGGTTCTAACTCTGCAAAACTATGGAGGTTCTAACACTGTGACACTATGGAGGTTCTAACTCTTTAACACTATGGAGGGTTCTAACTCTGTGACACTATAGACACTTTCAGATGGGCACAGGCTGGTTCTGCTTGTCTAGAGTTCTGACTGAAAAACACAAAATACATTCATCACAAAGACAGGAGACACAGGAACCACATACAACAGCCCATAAAACACACACACACACACACACACACACACACACACACACACACCTACAGGTAGGCTACACCTGGCACGTAACTGAAGTATTCCATTTGCAGAGCGTATGCTGCAACAATTAGCTTGAATTACAACTACTGGAACTAGCTACACCAGACGTGATGGCGGCATATATATACGACACAATAACAAAAGTCTTCTAAAACTATCACCCGGTGTAGCCCGGCTGTTATAGACATGCACACAGTCAGTACAAACAGAGCAATTACGCTAATTAGCCCAACCACAACCACATAAATCTGATGCTAACTAAAAGGTCTCCATCATCATCTTTTATAATCTTGTTAGCATTCATTCCGACACATCAACTTTAATAACTTGCATTAAATGTTAATGATTGTTCAAATAAATCAAATGGAGACTGGACTTATTTAAGCAATGCACATGCATATTCAAGTGTTCCTGAAAAAGCGTGAAGGTGATTATCATGTTTTTTCCCCTTCTTTTTCTTTTTAACAAAGCATCTAATCCACACGGCTCAGGCTGTGTGTGTCAAGGGAGCGAACACATAGACCAGCTCAACAGCTGGCTCCCACCGAGACCCAACGCACCGACTCACTTAATGAAATCAAGTTTCATTATAATAACTGATTACATTAACACACCCACTCACAACACACAGAAACACAGAAACACACAGGGAAACACACACACACACACGCACATATGCACACACGCACATATGCGCACACACACACACACACACACACACACACACACACACACACACACACACACACACACACACACACACACACACACACACACACACACACACACACACACACACACACACACTGCTACTGTAATAACACAATTCCAAGCAAGCCTGTTCGCCCTACATGTGACATCGTTGATGAGCATGACCACAAAGCCGCTACAGCATGTTGCTGGCAATTACTAGTTTGTTTAGGGGCTGTGACTCAAACCGGGATGAAACTGCTTTCCTATTCTTTAGACAGAGGAGGCCATCTATCTGTTTGGCTTGACTGACTGCTAGGTGGCATCATTCCATTGGTGTCCTCCACTAAATGAGGCCATCAGTGGAGGCACCAATCACCATGCTGACCTAGCAAGAAGAATGTGAGGGGCAGACAAAGACATAAATAAAGACACAAGTGCACTCAGTGCACTCAGACATCATGTGGCCCAGAGGCCCGCCATGACACCATGACCCTCAAGGCAGTCCTCCCCTTTCAATCTCTCTCTCTCTCTCTCTCTCTCTCTCTCTCTCTCTCTCTCTCTCTCTCTCTCTCTCTCTCTCTCCATCCCTTGTGCACTCACACCAACACATAGAGACACACATGCTCCATCTTTCTCTCTCTCTCTCTCTCTCTCTCTCTCTCTCTCTCTCTCACTCTCTTTCTCCATCCCTTGTGCACTCACACCAACACATAGAGACACACATGCTCTGTCTTTCTCTCTCTCTTTCTCTCTCTCACTCTCTCTCACTCTCTCTCACTCTCTCTCTCCATCTCTCATGTGCTCACACAACCACATACTGTAGAGACACATGCTCTGTCTTTTTCTTTCTCTCTTTCTCTCTCTCACTCTGTCATCTCTTTATTCTTTCTGCCTGCATCCTTTCATTCTTGCTGCCCATGACTTTGCGTCACACCTGAGTGCACTACCAGGCCTGCAAAGACTAATGGAAATTCTGTCACTGCCTCAGGAGAAATTACTGCTGCTTAGTGGGTCCACAAACAATACTTGCATCCACACAAACACAAATACACACACACACACACACACACACACACACACACACAAACACACACACACATACACACACACAAACAGTGGGGGCATCCGGATGCAATGTTGTGTACAGTGTGCACACACAGATCAAAAGAAAAAGATTGTAAACAAAAACACATAAGTTCAGACCTATTTTAAACCAATATGTCTTTGAAGAAATGCCTTTGACGTCTAAATAAAACACATGGAAGAATGAACCCAGTTCAGTGAATACATTATTACAGTCAACCCTATTCATAAAGCACAGTGACACTATGAAGGCCTATATACTGTATGCTCTCCTACCAGCTGGCTGAATACTGTGGTTCTTACCTCTGTGAGGTGTGGGTTGGGGTTGAAGCCGCATTGGTTGCAGACGGTGGAGCGACACTGGGTGCACTTGTTGAAGTTGGGCGTGTTGTTAGAGGTGGTGAGCTCGGTGGTCTTGCAGATGGGGCAAAGCTTGCTGCTGGGCATGGGGGCGATCTGTGGCACGGAGTAAGGCGAGGACGGGGCACTGCTCCGGTCCGGGGACACGGAGGGCGAGCGGCCGGAGCGCCCACCGCCACTGACGTCCACCTGGAGGTTCCGTCTGGAGGCGTGCTGCCCCGCGCCCTGACCGGCTGACATCTGAGACGGGGTGGGGCTCGGGCTGGGCGACAGCTGGGGAGCGTGAGGGCTCTCATGAGTGGCCAGCCTGTACGTGTCTCCCCGGCTGCCACCTCCCATGCCACCTCCCATGCCACCTCCCATCCCTCCGCCCATGCCCATCCCCATTCCTCCACCCATGCCCATCCCCATTCCTCCAGGTTTGGGACTTCCACCAGCCATCCTGATGAGAAAGAGATAAAGAAAGGCAGAGAAAGAGAGAGAGAAAGAGAGAGAGAGAGAGGGAAAGCAAGGAGGAAAGGACAAGATGAAGAGATAAAAGGAACAGGGGCAGAGAGAGAGAGAGAGAGAGAGAGAGAATATATTAGAATCCTCAATATCCATCACAAAAACATTAGTGACATTAGTGAGCAATACAAACGCACAGTGCACACAAGAGACCCATGCTGATGCCGGGAACATTAAGCAATTACACACACGTTTTAACAGTGGTCCACATGTTGCTGCAGGCTTCATTTAACAAAAACAATTAGGCTAGAGATCAGAGCGGAAGGGAGAGGCCGAGCGGCGATGGAGAATATGGAAGGGTGTGTCTGTCTGAGTAACTGTGGTTTGGGAGAAAAGCAGAGAGAGAGAGAGAGAAACAGAGAGACAGAGAGAGTGAGACAGAGAGAGAGAAAGCAAGAGCAGAGCCATTTTCTGGGGGTTACAGAGGGCTATCAGAGCAGAATGTCACGTTGGCCTTGTTATTTATGAATCACAGCAACCTCAGTCAGACATACACTTTGATCAGCCAGGAGCCCAGAATACGTGACATTTGAGCTCTGAATCCTGTCTTCTCCAAGACTGCGAGACGGCACGAGAAAGTTCACAAAGTGTTTTCAGCCAAATCCCCTCCAGTATGACTCAGCAAACAGCCTCTGCTCACACTGTGCAGAGACAAACGCAACACTACACACTAACAGCCACACAACATGCTAGATGGAAATCTCCACGAAACTACCCACAGACACAGTAATCAGCAACATTTTATGCATGTAACAGGTGGATTCTTGTGTACACTCTAAAAACGAATGTGTTGAAAACAACACAATTTGCATTGTTTTTAACACATCTCTGTGTCCAGATAGGGACAACACATTTGTGTATAGCCTATAAACCAAGGTTCAACAGAGGTAAACCACGGCGCCATTCAAGAGGTCATTTTATACCATGTGTGGCATATTACACACATGGACGTACAGACACCGGGCTGTAATGGCCTATGAGTCCTATTTGTCGCAGTGGGAATGTTGTGTAAAAGGAGAGGGAGTGGCTGTTTGGCATGTGATGGGTGTATGGCAGCAAAATGGTTCTTAATAGATTCACAGTTGCTGTTATGGCCTACAGCGCCTAATGGGCGAGCCACTGAGAGATCCAGCAATTTTCATCCCAAGAGCCTTGGAAAAGGCAGAAAAACACAGCACAAGGCTGGTGCTGTTGCACTTGTGGTCATAAATATAAATAACATCCACACGAGACTGACGAGAGCATTAGGGGCCATAAAAGTAGTCTGGTTAGCTGCTTGAATTTCAGCTCAATCACTTTCTTTGTGAAAGATGAAAAATCATATGATGCACTCAATAGTACTATGACATGTCAGTTATGCATTTCATAATAAAATAAATATTACACTTAGCAACATCCCACAATAGGGACACAACATCCCACAATAGGGACATCTTCCTCATTGATACATGAATATTCCTATAGGGCAGTTGAGCCTTTGGTTCTCCTTCCTGTACATTAGCTAGGTCCTTCAAGGCATTATTTAAACACCAATCTTCATGCAAAATTTGGGGAGGCATTTACTTGGGAGGGTGTTTGCATGCAATGTGTGTGTTCGTGCATATGCGTGTGTGTGCGTGTGTGGATGTGTGCGTGTGTGTGTGTGTGTGTGTGTGTGTGTGTGTGTGTGTGTGTGTGTGTGTGTGTGTGTGTGAGACTGTATGCATGGTACTGCAGCTCCATCTGATCCCACTACATCAGAGACCTCCCTCTCTCCCTCCTCAGTGCTGTCTCCTGGCAGATCACACAAGAGCCTGCTTCTCCATACTGGCCAGAGCCCATAGCTATGGTGAAGAGAGGGAGAGACAGCCAGAGAGAGAGAGAGAGAAAGAGAGAGAGAGAGAGAGAGAGAGAGAGAGAGAGAGAGAGAGAGAGAGATGCACACACGAAAAGAGCATTCAGTCACCCATCTGGCCAGCTCTGACAGCTGAAGCCTTCCGAACTCACAGCATGAGAGAGCAGGAGCTGGAAGGAGCCAGGCCCTGCCTTACATTAGCCGCTCGTGATAGTCACGGTGACGCTCACAGGCAGAGACAACAGCTGCCTGGAACCAATACGGCCCCGATCTGGCCCAGATCCACCCGACACCCGATCTCTGAGTGTATATTAGCCCAGTGGGAGGTACTGGTCCTTTCAAAAGGGAATCTTTTCATGCCATTTGCATCTTCATATTGATGTGTTTTTATTCAGTATTTGTCTGCCACCACCACCACTGCCAGATGCTCTCGTTTCATCCCCTAACAGGCTGTCATCAGGTTTATTCTCCCTCCCTTGCACCTTCCACGTGTGATAAACAAGAGGGAAGGGTGTCTGCAAAAGCACCTCAGCTCCTCAAGAGCGTGTTCAGTGCTCCTCTCTTAGCACGGCGCTAACACCTCATGCAGCTAAGCGTGCCGTGCTGCTGTGGTGCTCACGAAATCCAAACCAAATGGCATGGGCAATCTGATTCAAATGCTTCAGCTAAGTCTGGTAAGTAACATTCAGAGCTTTATTTAAAGCCCTCTCTCTGTATTTCTCTCTCTCTCTCTCTCTTTCTCTCTCTCTCCCTCTCTCTCTGGGAAAGAGATGCCTTTGGGATTGCTGGGACTGTGGAGTATTTTTGTTATGACAAAATGGCTCTTCACTCCACACAGATCTGTGTCTCGTGTTCCCAGGAGGAGTTTTATGGTCCTCTAGTTGCCTTGACCTATAGCTGCCTGATCAAAAAAAAAAAAAAAAAAATCTACTATCTGCCAATGCAGCTAGAGTGTTTCTGGCTGAATTTAGGGCATAGTAGTAATAGTCATGAGACACAAATAAAGGGCTTATCAAACTTGTTCATTCTTGCTGTGATCCAGATGTACCTAATTTAGTGTCTTTCACTAAATCGGCATGAGAATCAAAACCTCATCATGCCCTGGGAGGGAGGCTACACTGTAGATATATTCCGCTGAGCTGAATAAAAAGATCCCCCATCGCTGCATCTCTGCTGTCTGGGCCCATCGCAGATAAACACACAGCGAGGTGGAGATAACACCCTGGAGCTGACAGACAGAACAAAGACTCACACGGAGAGAGAGGCAGAGATGACAGGAATAAAATTTTTCCCATAAATGCAAGTCAAATAATTCACTATGTTTGACATTAATAAAACAAATCTGTTGATATTTAGGCATATAGCTGTATTTTTAGAATATGATAAAGACACTGTGTGTGTATGTGTAATGTGTTTGTGTGTGTGTGTGTGTGTGTGTGTGTGTGTGTGTGTGTGTGTGTGTGTGTGTGTGTGTGTATGTTTACGTTTTTTCTTCCTGCAGGTTGAATGGGGCTGTCTAGGAATAATGGTAGTGTAATCTTTGGGCACAGAGATAGGAACAGCCAGGACCATTCAATACAACCCCCGTGGACCTTTGTCAGCTCTGTGGAGTCTGTTCCGTGACAAAGAGCAGCCTCTGTCAAGTAACAAAGGTAAAAGTTTATGCCAATTCACTTTCACAAAAACCCACACCATCAAGCAAACACACACACACACACACATGCACACACAAAGAAAATTGTAAAACTGGGTCTCGATCTTGACAAATGTTTATTCACAAACTAAATATTTGCACGGTGAAGGTAAAGTGGCCTGTTAAATCAGTTGATTCAACTGATTTGAAGCCATGCTAACAAACCAGACTGATATTTGCTAACTTTATCTGCTAACATGACTCCTTAGCATGCTGAGCACAGCAGCACATCATTCCGCCTCATTATATATCCTATACTTGTGCGGCATGCAAGCATGTGTTAGTAGCATGCCGTGCTAACAAACCAGACTGCCGTTTGATACAGGTGGGGGTCCCGAGGTGACTCAACCAAACCTCAAAGGGCTTCATGTGATTCACCAGAGCGCGCTCAAGGCCTTGACAGATGAAAGGAGTGTGACCAAGCTCAAGCAGTCTGACACAACGCTGACCCATTTCAGGACAGCTTTTTTATTTCTCCATGGCCCGCATATAAGGAATGCATGAGGGGATGTGGACAGGGCTAAGCAGAGACCCAGAGGCTTTTAGCTGGGCGCTTAGCGCATTATTTCAGCCATTACTGGGGACTGGGCGTAGGCAGAGACGGTCTTTTGTGAGCATGTCGGACAGCTGCTACAGGCCTTCAGAAAGGCAGCCTGTCCCTCACACTGCATTCTGCCTCCTGATGATAACACAGACATCTCATAATTACCCCGAGAGAATAAAATGGTGGCACATATGCACACTTATCTACATTCACACACACATACACACACACACACACAAACTTAAGCACATGAAACACACATGCTCACAGTCTGTATCTTATTCTCACACACACACACACACACACACACCTTTCTGAAAAAGAACACCTTTTTCTCAAGCTGTTTACTCAGCCGAGCCAGCATGTCCACTAGAGTCATTTATCAGCTTCGCACAAAATGCTAATGACAGCGCATGCGCTCTCTTCCTGACGGTCTTTGGACACAAACAGATAGAGATAGACAGATAGATAGATACTTTATTGATCCCCAGGGGAAATTCAAGGTCTCAGTAGCATACAGACAACACACACACATTCACTAACAGCAGAAAAAGTAATTAAAAGTATATAATATAAAAACACAACTAAGCAATAAGGACAGTAGAAGATAAAGAATATACTAAATATACTAAAATACAAATTATACTAACTAACACTTAATCTAAATCAATTCTAAAAACAGTATCCACATAGTGGTGATTAATCAATCAAGAGGCGCTTGCAATGACTGAGGCAGGGACTGAGCCTGTGATTCTCTGTGCATAGGTAAGGTAAGGTGTAATGTAAGGTAAGGTGTTCTGTGTGAGTGAGTGTCATGGTGATAGTGCAAATGAGTAAGTCCAACAGTGCAACAGTGCAAGAATAAAGTCTATATATCTTTATATCTATATATATATAACTATTTTAAGAAAAGGTATAAGTGTGGCCACAGTTCGGCTGTGGCATGGAGGGAGGGGTTATGCATATGTGCTAATGTGCTAATATAGCACGCAAACAGTGAGGCAGAAAGACAGTGGTAAAAAGTGGCTAGTGGACAGACAGTATCCAAACATGGAGGGGGTGAAGGGGGGGGGCGCGGGAGGTCAGCACAGAGGGCGCCAATTAAAGCTCATCGAAGCGTTGGCCTGTCATCACGCTATGCTCCCGTGTCACACCCCCACACTCGTCTGACATAACGCCACATCTGCGGGCCAGAGTCGAGAGGTCTGGAACTCGGACTAACCAGTGCTCTTGCCTCAAAGCATCCATGCAATCCATCTATGGTCAACCACTTCTACAATGTAACTTATTATATTAATAAGTAATAGTAATTGCAATAATATTAACCAACTAAGAATACAACTATGCAACTACTGTATGTACTTATTCTAATTCATGACAAAATCAAACATTACATTACGTACAATGAGAAAGAGAGAGTGAGAAAGCATGAGAATTTACACAGCTGTCTAAACTGTCACAGATAGATTGGCCAGACAGGCCACAAAGTAGAGTTGCATGTGTACGGTATTTAGATACTCATTTGTGTTCTGCAAAGGCTGAGAGCACAGCAGCGACCAGTGATGACCGTTCAATGTCCTGTCATCTCAGGATGGGGTCAGGGGGTGCGTTGAGACCATGTACTTAGCAATGTAACCTACCAGATGAAGTGACACTGTGACACTACAAGCTGTGGGTGTGTGTATGTGTGTGTGTGTGTGTGTGTGTGTGTGTGTGTGTGTGTGTGTGTGTGTGTGTGTGTGTGTGTGTGTGTGTTTGTGTGTGGTGTGTGTGTGCTGTGTGTGTGTGTGTGTGTGTGTGTGTGTGTGTGTGTGTGTGTGGTGTGTGTGTGCTGTGTGTGTGTGCGCATGCATTTAATTGTTACCTTCCATTAAGGAATCACTCCATCAAGAAGGAACAGTCTGTCAGACAGAAGTGACCTTCCTCTGTTTATAAGAGCCAGGCATTAACTACACACACACAAACACACACACACACACACACACACACACACACACACACACACACACACACGTACAGATACATACACGCACACACATTAATAGAGATACAGGTTCAGGAGAGATGTGTGATTTTGTGTATGACTCTATATGCAGCATACATCCAGACAAGGTGAGGCACAACATGACCTTCACCCATTTCAGCCCCCAGGGCCATCAATGTAATGTTACTGTGAGTCAGTACAGAGAACATGCACATACACACACACACACACACACACACACACACACACATGCGCACATACTGTACATACACACACACACACACACACATGCACACATACATACACACACACACATTGCAATTCTGCTTCCTGTTTGCTACCTCAATTGAAATGCAAGTGAAATTCAAGAATTTAATTGGAATTTAAGAGCCAGTTTCAATTCAATTCTGGAATTTTGCACAAGCCTGACACACACAGAGAAACACACACTCACAAACACACACACACACACACACACACACACACACACACACACACACAACCACACACCCGCACACATACATACACTCAACCATACACACACACACCGTCATCATCATCACCATCATCTCCTCAAGCATATGTACTATTAATGTAGTAATATCTCACACTTAGCAGTAATATCAGACATACAGACAACAGACTCATGGACAAATAACTATACGCCAAACCCTCGGATCCTACTTATTGGACATTCTATCAAGATTTAAAGGTCCAGTATGTAGGAAATAATGGAAAATAAACTGTAACCATTCCAAAAATGATCACCATATGTTGTCAGAGAGTAAGGAAACATGATGAATTGAAGTAATGGCTTATTTGACAACATTACTCTAACCCGTAAAACCCTGTAAAACCCATGAAAAAAAAAGAGTTGCGGGGCGGAATCTCTTGGAATTTTCATTTATGTTTTGAACGATTAATTCTAGAATAGCGTATTAATAATGGGCTAGCGCGTCCTCCTATTTGGGTTGCCAAATTAGCAACAGCTGTCAGTTGTAGTCATGAACGCCTACGAGAGGCAGGAAAATTTCCAAAATTAATTAGAAACAAATTAAGTGGACATCGGAGGAGCTTCCTGAGATGGTGACGTCTTCGTCAAACGAAGAATATCAAGTCTGACGCAGAGCTGGCCATATTTCTCCACAACAGGTAGCCTAGGCTAAACTTCATCTGCATCGCTAACTTCAGCTCAATATGTTACGTTGGTTAGAGAGGTATTTTTTGTTTTCACTGTTTCCGTATGTGTAGCTGGGTCATGGTTGGAGAAACGTTAAAGCAGATGCAGGTCAACTAACGTTAGCTAAGTCTTCATTACATCTGGCAACCCAGAAGAGGCTCGCATCTGGTAGTCTTGAGAACGTTCACCAGTGTTTTGATTTTGGCCTACAGAACGTTCGGTAACAATCCTACAAATCGCACCTTTAAGGCATGACTGGAATACACGCACGTGTCCACATGTGCTCCTAGTCACCCGCCATCATTCACACACATCTAATTGATTTTCTCTCTGGCTCTTACCTGGGCATTTGTCAGCGCAAGAGCAAGGCCCATACTGGCTACAGTTACAGATGTCATTAGTGATTCTGTGTGAAGGAGACCATGGCTCATGAATCACAGTCAAACACACACATACATACACACACACACACACACACACAAAACACACACATTCAAACACATTCATGCACATACAGTACACATGCACACATACACACAAATAATCTTTCACAAATACAGCAAACATGGCATGTAAGCCTCATTAGGCGAAAGCCAAAGTGTGAGGGGAGCAGTGATTGATTCGGGGCTCTTCTCTACACCTCCGACAAGACATTTAAACAGAAAGAAAGGGGGGAAAAGCCGCAGAGCTTCATCCCTCGCTCTCTCACTCTACCTCCCTTCCCTTTACGCTCTCGCTCTTTTTTTTTCTATCTCTCTCTCTCTCCTCTTATTTCGCTTCCCCCCGTGTGATGGATGGATATGACTTTTATTTCCACGCTTTTCGATCTGCTCAGTGGTGAGATGAACATTGAGACCTGCCTCCTTACTCTCTCTCTCTTTCTCTCTCTCTCACTCTCTCTGCCTCCCACCCCTTCTCCTCCATCCCTGAACCCCCGAACCCTTCCTTCACTGAAGGCAGGAGATGGAGAGGGTAGATAAGAAGGGAACAAGAGCAGGGAGAAAACTGGAGGCAGTGGACTGAAAGAGAAAGAGAGAAAAGGAGAGAGAGAGAGGGAAGAAATTGAGTGAAGATGAATAAGGAAATACACAAGAGGAGAGGAAGACTTTTTTTATTAAAGGTTCAATCTGTTTTATATTCCGCTGCACAAAGAAGAGTCTAGAAATGTATCCTTTGAACTACCATCACTCTTCTATCAACCATTCCACCTCTTTACACTCCCATGCCTTTGCCAGCTTTGCTCTGGACAATCAGGGCTGGCTAAACGTTGAAAGGTCTCTTGCCGATTACCTTGTCCTAGCACCACTATTTTTATTAAAAAGAATAGATAGACTGTTCATTCTGGGGTCTGGACAGACGACCCAGGAAAATCATCATCATTCAAATGTTGAATCCACTACAAAGCTAGCAACCTTCATATTTTTTCGCCTCTGGAATAGACGGAATTTTTGTTTACATAATAGAAAGCCACTGAAAGACCTTTTGCTCCGGGCCAAGCAAGGCGTTGCCAGCTCGCATAAGGAACTTTTTACACCTGCACGCAGCACGCCACACTGCTGGGAACACCTGCTGGAACGTATTCGGTGTGAATTCAGCCACCCATTCTGAACCAACCTGAGGTAATTTACATCTGTGCAAAATAAGCACGTAGGGCTCAAATTACAGGAATAATAACAGATGCTGAATTGGTCCCAAAAGGACATTTTAAATGCATTTCTAACGCATTTTTATTTGCAGACTTGGCAGTTAAGTTTTCCCTGAAGAAATGTTTATCCATAGCTGTACATTGCCGCTGAGCTGACCAATAATGACCGTGCGGCGGTGGAGTGTGTCGGTGATAAGACCAGCACTGGGCCTCATCTGCAAAACAATCACAAGCCCACGACGCGAATGGAATCTGCCAGACCGGTATATGCCAGCCTAATTCCTCCTCGCTCTTTTTCTCCACAAATTAAATTCTTATCTGTTTGGATCCGTCTGAAGAGCAGAATAAATGAAAACACACACACACACACACACACACACAAGTCTACATGAATACACACACACACACACACACACACACACACACACACACACACAAACACCCAAACACACATACACACAGTCATGCAAAGGCAGTTCCAACTCAATCTGAATAAAATAATTAAAATCCACTCAATTTCTTGGGCTGTGAAATCAATGGGCATGAAGCTCACCACTATAAACATTAAATCAGTCTATATACTGTACAGTATGAGTGCATTTGTGTGTGTATGCGTGTAGATGTATGTGTGTGTGTGTGTGTGTGTGTGTGTGTGTGTGTGTGTTTGAATATCCAAATATTTATTTACGTTGCAGACTTGTGCAAATCATTGGCAGGCATCAATACACTGGCTCGTGTAACCTGCTGGTCTGATTTTACACGCCGTACATAGACTGGCAGGCTTGTTTACAGATGCCACTCCAGTGATATCCTAAACAAAGCGCCTTCCATTAAACATTATGTTTATCATTACATGGCAGCCAGTGTGAGCTCAACAGATGCTGTGTTGAGGAGGCAGTGGCACACACCTTATAAGTGAAAAGGGCACACAAACAAAGCTGTGAATTAAAGTCTTTGCATGTTTAAATTAGATTTTGTGCAGACCTATTACTAATTCATTATAATTTTAATATGTTTTAAATGGCAAAAAAAAACAGATTCCTGGTGTGATGAATTGTGCTTTCCTTTGGTTGCATTTTAATCACATTATTTTAAGATAGAGGTGTAAATTTCATCGACCCCGACCGATACACAGTGGAGAACATCACGCACAGTAAAAGAGGCAGAAGCCGTTAAAAAAACCTAGATGTGTTCAAAGCGGGCATCCCATGGTGCATCATTGAAATCTCTCCAATAAGAATCACCCCCCCACCACTCTCTCTATCTCTCTTTCTCTCTGCCCCCCTACCCCACACACACCCCTCCTGCTTGTTACGGAGGTAGCGGAGATACGTTTGTTTCGCTTTTACTTCTTTTCATTAATCTCATCGTGCCAACGTATTCCCAGCGAGGCTGCCACAGGCCCGGGCGACAAAGACAACAATATGCTCGCCTGTAATTGCTTGTAAACACACTGAGCCAGTCAACACATTTTGGCAGATCACATGAGAGTATGACAATGAATAGATAAGCGAACAGCAGAGAAAGTCAGCACTGGGTAAGTCGGTGATTGCACAACAACTAATCAGAGCAACTGTGCCAAAGCCAAAGGAGCGAGATACTGAACTGATGAGCAAATATTAATAACGTAACATAATACAGTATATTGCACAAGTATGTCTGTATCTCAGCATGTTCTATGGGCTTTAAGGGGGCAGAAGTGTGTGTGTGAGAGACCGTTCCTCTCCCCACCCTGACCTGTGTGTCTTTGGGAGAGTGGGAACATCAGATCCCTTGGGCCATGTGTGAGTCGACCAGCGTGTGCATTTTGTGTGTCTGTCTGTGGGCGTGTGCGCAAGGCAACCGACAAATGAATCACCTGCCGTGCTGCTTCTTTGGCTGTTGATGTGAAATGGAAACATAGGTACGCATTTCTCCCGCTGTCTCTTGAATACACTCACACACAGACACACACACACACACAGACACACACACACACACACACACACACACACACACACACACACACACACACACACGCACTCATACCTCAATGCCATTTCTTCAGAATGACTCAAATCATGTGAACTCCATTTTGTCGTGGAGGCATTTCTCAGAACATGTCACACTTAACGTCCATAATGCAGCTACAACCACAGACCATGTCTTCCTACAACACAGGTTCTGATGTTGCCTTCACATTACTGTGTTCAACACTGAGGCAGGGGATGCAGTACTGTGTTCAACACTGAGGCAGGGGATGCAGCACAAAACAAACTCACTCTTTCTCTCTTTCCCTCTCTCTCTCTGTCTTTCTCTCCCTCTCTCTCAGCCCAACCCTGTATCTCTTGGACTTAAAATACCCACAATCCTCAACTGCAACCCCTCTCCCATGTGCACTCTGTGGCTGCTGCTGAAGTGGTTGCTTGTGTTCGCTGCTCCGTGCAGTAGTGTGGGCTATTTCATGCTATGTGTAGTAAAGGGATTAATTTGCGATGCAGAGACTGGGAACAAAACTAAATGGGACAGAGGTTATAAATAGCTTTACCTCCGAAACCTCTGCATTTCCACGAGACTTCACATTTCACTCATTTAACATTTTTCTGTGCTTTAGCCCTTTCCAGAAGCCCTTACTGGTATTACTCATATCAGCAGTTACCAGGACTTACATTGGGAATTGCTACGAAGGCTGGCCCTAGCCATGCATAAACAATTTCTCGTCCGGGTCTGCCATGGTCCAGAAATAGCTCAGAAACCATAAAATTTACATCTAAAGACGGCCTGACATTATCAAGCGTAGCAGGGTTTTTTTTTTATCCCCTCCATTTTACAGTGTGCCTGTACAAAAAAAGGCTGACAACATCTTGCTGTTTTTGTATTTTTCTATTTCTTCTGCAGTCTTCTTTAATAGCAAAGGCTGCAGAAGAAGAGAAAGCCTGCTTGTCTGTATAAACACATAGTACTTTCTGTCCTTAAGGGAAATTTTTTTTAGTGATTTCCACAGAGAAACAGACATCTGTCTGAGTAAAGCCATTTTCCACACTGACTTAATTACATCACACAACCACAACAGCACAGGGAGAGAGAGATGGAGAGAGAGAGAGAGAGAAAGAGAGCGAGAGAGAGAGAGGATATACATGACAACCATGCTCAAAATAAAACACTAATCTTCTGGTTTTGTTATGTCAACTATGGTTTAGTCTGTCCTGCTCTCCCTTTCTTTCCTTTTGCCCTCTGAGACCTGTGTGCCTACAGATTCATGCAAAAGCAAACCAACACTACTGGACTGGACAGAGGCTGCATGGTTTTCTTAAGTAAATATGTTTTAATTCTACACCCTTTTGCATTTTTCATGAAACATGAAACATGAAATTGATATGAATCTGCTCAATTAAGCTTTACATTATTCAATCAAATCTGCCTGTCCAACCTATTTTTCATATGTTCAAGTATTTTTATAATGACCTCCCCTGCATAAAACACACAAGGCACACAATATCCTTTTTTCTGCCTCAGATGTAAATTTTAAAGCAATGTTGTATCTGTATTCAAATGTGTTACAATGAAAACCTTCCTATATCATTTACATCCAAACTCCACTTGACCTCAGATAAAATGCAAATTCAATGTACTGAAATCTTTCTGCAGACAAAAACACATTAATGTTGTTAATTGATAATCAATTTCATTTAGCCAGTCATACTTTCAAATGGAATGACTCTGCTGGCTGTGATTGGACGGTAACATTTTTGCTGATATTTCCCTGCCGGCGCCAACATTAAATAGGTGCAGTGGTCTCACTTATAGATGTACGCGCACGCCTGCCAAATGCAGTAAAAGGAGAGCACGCATAACAGATTCTGCTCAAATATCTTCCAATCTCCCAATCTTCAAGCCAACAATACTGAAATGTCTTGCATGCTAACTTGACATGACATGACATCTGTTATGGCAGCTAAAAACTTCAGATTAGGATGTAGCCTATACCTTGTTTCCAGTAGAGTAAGGTGAAGCCAATACTATTCTATCTATCCTGACTTAGACATGGGGTGAGGAATTTCTGGAAAACATCTTGTTGCAATTTTATTTACCCTCCTGAGAGTGCTGTCCAAGCCCTGCAGGATGACCCTCAGTCAAATGGCTTTTGTCCGTGCATCGCAGTTGACATTTGAGAAACGTAACATTTCATGCCCAGAATCCTCTATACAGGGCCGTCTCTTGACCATCAGATACAATTTCCTCTAAAATCGTGTAATATCTTTTTTTGTGCAAACGCAATCTCCCATACAACCTAAATGCCAGAAAATGCTGTGCTAGTCTTAAATGTCTGAGACAGAGAAAGCGAAGAGCCAGAGCCAAAAAGAGAGAGAGAGAGAGAGAGAGAGAGAGAAAGAGAGAGAAGAGACTAGGGTCAAAGCAAAACTCCTTTTTTGTTAGATTTTGTATATGGCCATGTGAAGTGATTCCCTATATAGTGCATTTACAGGATGTATCAGGTACAGAGCTGGCTAGCTTTTGTTCCAGTTCTAACTGCATTGGCTTTAGTGTCTTGGGTATAATAATATACTAATAATTAAACATGGTCTATGAAATATTCATAATGCATGTCTGAATTCACCCATTTTGCCTCATTTTGACAAAAAATGTGCTCAACAGAGCACCATCTGCAGGGTGGCTGACTCTCACAAAGTCACTCTCCACATCTGACCTGACCATCTCCGAGTCTGGAGAGGCACTTGGTCTGCAAATTCCCGAGACCACTCTGTGTGTCCGTGTGAAACAGTGAGGACCTTCGGGAGCCTTGTGGCAGGTATTAATTAAGACTGATAATTGATCCTATTAGGGTAATTATGGGCCTGCCTGAAACTACCCAGAGCTGTGTCTGACAGTTCCAGTGCAGGATAGCCATTCTTTTCATTGCAATTCAGAACTGTTGAAGAGAGAGTGAGAGAGAGAAAGAGAGAGAGAGAGAGAGAGAGAGATTGACTGAAGATTAGGCCTCCTAAGACTATAAACAACAGACCAAGGGAAGAGGCAGGTATGAGATTAGCTCTGCCAGTTTTTAATATGATCATAAATCTAACACATACACACACACACACACACACACACAAACACAAGCACACTCGAATGCACAAATCCACACACTAAAAAATGCCCATCAGGAATATGATGGTCATGGGTCCTGGGTCACTCAGAAGAAGTGCAGCATGCGAAGCTAACGCTGTCCTCTCACTCCCTCTGTTCTCCAAATGCTGTGATGCAATGATTCACACTGGGACTTCTGTCACAAACCATCTGCCACACACTCAACTCCTCTGCTGAGAAATATTGCTTGGCATTTCGGTGTGTTATATTGTGTGAAAAGTACTGTTGAGAATTAACAATTACAATGCCAGAGAAGGATAGGCTGGGAAGCCAACAGATCTCCATTTGAATATGCCCCCCCCGACACACACACACACACACACACACACACCCCTTGCAAGAATGCAAGTACACCTTTCAGAGGTGATATTATGATGCTGTATTCATGATCCCAGCCTTTAGACCAACTCGCACTACAGGCATCATCAACCTATCATGGAGGCTCCTGACCATTCTACAACTCCACAGATGCCACCTGTTAGATAACGATATCAGCCGAATTTACACATCCATGTCCAATGGCTATATACTTTAGTAAAGATGGATTTAGGGCTTGATACAGTATGTAGCATTAACCTACTGAACTTTAATTTATAGTTATTGCTTCTCTGCCTTCCATAACTTGTCTTTAATCTTCATCAGTAAATAAAACAAAGAATATCATATCAGTTTCAATCTGAAAAAGGAACGTACATAATTCAGTGAAACCAGTAAAACCACTGGTTGGTGCATGTCCACAGCAACACAGCTCATCAGGTGTAAATTACAAATCCAAATTCAGCTTAAGGCCTTCTAAAAATTCTTAGAGCAGATGATGTCATCTGAGATGGGTTTTCCATACAAACACACACACACACTAAAAGAAAGATATACTGTACATCCCATCTTCGCTCATTTGAGAAAAGAAGAAAGCTAATACACTGTAGGCTGGGCAACTGATAAGGGCAGGTGCCAAGTGAGCTTTGAGTCTTTAAACACTCAAAGGTTCAAGTGCTGTGCAGGAACCAAGCCTTATAGAATAGATTTTCAGATTTAGATTTACTAATATCCTACTTTTTTGAGGCACCAAACAAAAATGGTTTAGATAACATTGGTCTGAACGGTTCTTTGCAGGACCTTTATTGTTCTGAATGCACCTACACTTTAATCCATTGTAGGCTATACATCATGTAAAGAGGTGAACTCAAACGCACGCACGCATGCACACACCACCACCATCATCATGATGATTAACAGCCGAGTTCCTCCTCTCAACGCAATCACAAGCTGATTACCAAGGACATTCGGAAGTCATTACTGCGATCCAAATATCAGTAGAAGAAAGGTAGAGGTTATAGCTTAAAGAACTATGTGATTGCGCAGCCCGGTTGTAATACCAGGTCTAATACTAGACTATTTCGAATTTCACATAATTCTAGCGTAGCCTATTCCCTTTTAATTAATTGACATTGGAAGATTCTTATGGCAAGCATGTTTAAGGTTATCGCCAACTGTTTCTTCTGTCAATCACTTTTTTCAAACCAACTTCACCCGAATAAACCAGTCGGAGAGCAAATCAGTAGCTAGCGGGCGAGCTACACCCTGGGCTACTTCTCTTGCTTGTAGCCTGCCTGTCCTAGACCCACCTCACAACGCGCTCCACTCATAGTGGAAACCCACTTGCTCTAGCTAGAACGACAGCTGTGCGGAAGGGGGTTGAAACGTAAGCTATATTTCTATGTTCGCGCGTCAACCGAATGGTTAAAGCCTCAGTTATTTAACCTGGTCTCTTATGTTCCCGATACTGATGGTTAAGCTAAGACAGGAAGGCAGAAATGTGTGTGAGAGAGAAACGTGACGAGAAAGCGCCCGCAGGAGAGCAAGTGAGAGTGAGCAAACATGCTGCACGTGATGCGCTCCGTTCACATGTACATTCATTGCGCTGCTATCAATTTGTAATGAAAGAAATCCTTCTTCTAAGCAAACATTAAAGAGGTCCAACAGGCAGATCGAAATCATTAAGCGCATAGACCGAAACCGACTCCGATTTCGTTCATGTAAAATATTTCAAAAATATGTTTTTACACGTGAAATACAGATATTCTGAGAATTCTCCGTGCTTTCCGCACATAGAGCCACGAGCCGTGTTCCACCAAAGCCGTGTTATATAATGTATGTGGAGACTCGTAATCACGGAGATTGACCATGCAATTAGCGTGCCAGCAGGACAATTGTATCTGAAAATAAGTAAATCTGTTGCCTTCTCTTTTTTGTAATGTGTGCGTGCAGTACAATATTGTATTGCGAGGAAAAATTCAATGCAAATCCATGAAGGAGGCTGCAGCCAGTGGCCAAGGCTTAGTCGAGAAGTGTAGGTTCGATCATATTTTCGAATATCTTAATCAATTTACTGTTACACTTCAGTTTGAATGTCATACATCATATGGGCTTGTACTGTACATCACATCTTACATCATTGACTTCCTATTACAGGGGACAATTAAGCCTATTTATTGAGCGGAATACCATCAAGATATAATGGATGTTGACTGATTGCGCTTCTAAAACACGTTTCTTGTAGTCCCCCCTTCCTACTCTCACACACGCGTGTGTAGCCTACACACACACACACACAGAGAAAAAGAGAGAGAGCAGGGACACACCACCATCATCATCATGAGCACGAGCTTAGGACATTAGCATCATCCGCTCCCATTCTCACTTGGAAACATTCGTCGCGTTTCAACTGTTTGTGTCAAATGGTCGCCGTGGCTCTCCTGGTCAACAGCCTACGTGAACGTGTAGTTTATCCATCGACTCCTCCACAGCAATGACACACAGCCTACACTACAGCTACTCGCACAGAGCAAAATCCTAAAGCCCATTGACTGGCGTGAAAGACATATCCAGCAGCTAACGGGCCAAACTGCTAATATGGGATGCAAAAGCTATTTAGTCCTTGCAGAATAGCACTATGCCACTGCGTTGGCACTATTATTGTAGAATGTATTAATAGATGCGGCATCTTTAACGCAACTTATTTTTTTCTAGAGTGCGACAAACGGAAAACTAGGGGACAGCGTTAGTGGTCCGTCTCAGGGGTAGACCCTATGGTGTCGCGGTCGTTCATACCAAGGTACCATAATGTATGCACATCACAGAGTTCATGTCAATGAACCACAAAGGGCATATTTTGCGTATAATGGATGCTATTAAGACGAAGAGATGGTGCCCTGGTATACCTGTTCATCCCTGCTCCGGGTCCCGTGACCGCTCCTCCCCCAGCTGCAGTACCGTTCACAGGCTTGATGTGCTGTCCAGCGCCCGGTGGTGCTGAAACGGATCCTGCAGCTCCTGCCATCCCAACCATGGAGCCCGGCTCACCGGGTTGTCCCCCTCCCTCGAGGCTGGCTTCGTTCCCCATCGCCTCTTCTTAGGGAGACCACCGATGATAATATTATTAAACTGCAGTATGATAGTTCTATTTCCAAAAAACTGTTTGCGGACTCAACGATGCTCTTCTTCCGCCATCATCCCTCTCTACGTTCTAGAGACCTGTGCGAAGCACGCGCATGGAAAGCAGGAGAGGAAGGCAAGGCTGTTTGGATGGGGTGGGCGCGTATAGGAGAGCACGCGCTGACGCGGAGGTACATCACTGGCGCGTGCCTCTGAGACAAGCTCGGCCGATATATTCACTCTTTTCCCTCTCTACGCGAACGCGGAAGAGCAAAGAAAACGAAAGGAATGGGGACGCGCGTGCAGATCTCTTGACTGAAAATCGCCGGTATTGATTGGTCACGTGGCAGCCATAACCGCAAGGCTCAATAAATAAATGAAACAAACATTTTCACCATACACACAGGCATAACCGTAGCAGTAATGGACAAATTATACTTGGTGTCCTTGAAAATGGCCAAAACATAATCCAGTCGAAGCTTAATGTGCTATCATATTTGCATCACAATGATTTGCACTTTTGAATGGTTGAGGGACTCATTTCAGGATTCATTCATTCATAACCTCTCAGTGTTCATGACACTATTCGTGGTGAGATCAACTCATATAATGTAGCATAGCCAAATATAATGGGGACCTGTTACTGTTTGGATATAAAAAAAAAAAAATAGGACTTGGAAGTTAGGACTGATGAGGGGCAGATTTGACAAGCTGGATGAGCTGAGCTGGAGTTGGGAGAGGGTGAATCCAGTTGAACAGGGTCTTCCACTAATGAGAATAGTCCCTGAGCATCTTCATGCATCTAGTTACGATGTGAATCACACACGCGCACGCACACACACACACACACACACAGACACACATTAGAGCACGTCTATGCAAGACCATCCTCCATCGTTAAGTTGTGATGCTCTCTACCCTCCATCACCTCCCCTCCTCCATGTTCTCTTTGATGGGGAAATAGACCAAGCTCCCCCTAGGCAGGTCTCATCGAGAGAGGAGGACATACTTTGTGTAGTGGTGCCAACTTCTCTGGACTGGAGAACGTGAATGAATAAAACATCGCTCCCACAGCCCTGACTTCAAGGTTAACACAAACACACACACACACATACAACAAAAAAAGGAACACCACTCAAGAGAAGTGAAAACAGCTAAACGCAATCGCCAACACGATGCTCTTACGATGCACCAGACCAGACTAGACCGATGCTGCTTCCGGCCACTCCACCACGCCACAGGCCAGGTGCAGGTCTGCATTTGGACCGGCCCAAACACCATCACTCAGGCAGACAGGGACGCTTATTGCCAGCGGCAATGCGCATACTTAAGGAGATTAAAATTAGGCATCTGCCAACACACTACTCCGCCACAGGCCCGCGGAGAACAACACGGGACAGCCCATTGGCCAGGTCGAGGTGACTGATTGATGGCGGGTCCGGTATTACTCAGCAGTTTGACCGCCTCCGACAATTGGCGGAGTGACGAGAGAGTTACGGGGGAGGAGAAGGAGGACAGAGGTCCTGCGTCGGTACCCCCTCACATCACTCCATCATTGTGCTATATTTGGACTGCAGGAACACTTTTGGTCTGACGAACAGATGTTCAGCGTATCAGGGCATTAGAGACACTTTTTCTATAGTAAAAAACTGTACACTTCTCACATCTAAGGTAACAACTTTAACAAGCATCTCTCTTTTGGAACTTATGGGATATACCATAGGTAGGGGATTTCCCACAGCAGCCAATCACCAACCAAGACTATTGTACCATCTTACCATAAAAACAAAATCACTAACAAAGTAACCTTTGTGGGCCAAACACATTACCAACAGAGCAGTCAATTCAATAGCATTTCACTGGGGTTATCAAGCAGGCACCTTCCTTCATCGATGTTGCATTGAATTAGAATAAACAACACCTCCAGAAGGTTCAACTGTCTTGAAAGGAGATCTAGGTGGGCATGGCCAGGCTACCATACCCACCCCGCTCCACATTCATGATGGGCTCTCTACCAACAAAACATATAAATTCGCTGTTGTTGAGTTATCAGTCAATGGCTGCTCTACATGCTTAGCTGCGACTTCAGATGATGGTATGAAATTCTTTAAAACTGCAACAAGCTAAAAGTGTTTTGGTTTTGTCGTCTTGTACATAGAAACAATATTCTTAATGGTCTCAGGAGATATAGCATAGATGCAATTAGCCAGTTTGAACCTGAACCTTTGAACTTGGTGTGCAGGTAAAAAAGTTCAGATAGCATCCTCCACTGTGGCAATGGCACACCTACAGGGTGAAGGATATCCAAAGTTGGGAACAGAAAAGCAAGTCCTGCCAGTTGTGTTCTCTCTCTCTCTCTCTCTCTCTCTCTCTCTCCCCCTCCCTCCCTCCCTCTCTCTCCTATCCGCACTCAGAATAACTGTAAAAGCCTGGCGGGAGTAGAGACAGATGGCTGCAAAGAGCCTGGGCTTCAGAGCATACACATAGTCACAGACACAGACGAACAACACACCCCTCGCCAGGTAAAACACTGGCAGGCAGATAGACATACAAGCAATCTCAGACACTCACAAACACACACAAACATGTACACACACACACACGCAAAAATGCATAAACATGTACATACACACTACAGTACATACACACACAGACACATATGCACACACACACACACACTTGTACAAACATGTACACACACACACACAGTCACACACACACACACACACACACACACACACACACACACACACACACACACACACACACGTGTACACATGCACATACACACACACTCATGCAAAAATACATAAACATGTACATACACACACACACACACACACACACACACATGTGAAAATAAGGCACTAGCCATGTAAATTGAATAAAACCTAATTTGTTTAGCCATGCAAACTACAGTATATACTATTGTGTTTTACAGAGAGATAAAACTTACACTCCGTTTAAAAATTTATAATTTTTTGCCGCCCAGTGGTCATCTGAAGATTTTTTTTTTCATTTGGTACTATAATGTTGGATGAATGAGTCATACCAAGTGTTCATATTCTTAATGTGAGCTATACCACCTAGTGGATGATTTTAGTTGCTGCAAGAATAGAAATGTGGAGGGCAGGCACTAAAGAGATGGAAGCATTAGCATTGTGTGTGTGTGTGTGTCTGTGTGTGTCTGTGTGTGTGTGTCTTTGTGTCTGTGTCTGTGTCTGTGTGTGTGTGTGTGTGTGTGTGTGTGTGTGTGTGTGTGTCTGTGTGTGTGTGTCTTTGTGTCTGTGTCTGTGTCTGTGTCTGTGTGTGTGTGTGTGTGTCTGTGTGTGTGTGTGTCTGTGTCTGTGTGTGTGTGTCTTTGTGTCTGTGTTTGTGTCTGTGTCTGTGTCTGTGTCTGTGTGTGTGTGTGTGTGTGTGTGTGTGTGTGTGTGTGTGTGTGTGTGTCTGTGTGTGTGTGTGTGTATGTGTGCGTCTCTTTCTGTCTGTGTCTGTGTCTGTGTCTCTCTGTGTGTGTGTGTGTGTGTGTGTGTGTGTGTGTGTGTGTGTGTGTGTGTGTGTGTGTGTGTGTGTGTTTGTGTGTGCATGAAAAAAAGATTTACAGATTTACCTTTGGGTCGTTAAATCTGTTTTCAAGTGAGAGTGAACATGTCTCTGCACAAATCTGAGAACTTGTTCTCTTACTACCCAAGAGCCCTCCAATTGATTTGTCATCAGCAGTAAATTATTTCATAGTTTGTCTGTGCTCAGCTCTTGGCATTTTTAGTGTGACATAATGTTCTTTGAATGGCAAAATTTAAACGAGTTTTAATAAGTAAAAACATTATTGGAAAAGCAACATCATTCTTCCCTATGATGAAAACAGCAATAAGTAGGGAAACAGCTAAAAGCCCATTTTAAATCTAGACTTAAGACCAAACTGTTCTCAGAGGCTTTCTGCTAACTGTGCTGAGTTACAAATTCTGAATCTGCCTTGATTATTTTACCTTGTCTTTTATTACTTTTATTACTTTTTTACTACTTTTGCCTTTGTTTTTTTGCTTATTAATTATTCTTTATTTTTAAATGATTTTTACCTTGTGCATTTTATGTTTTCTTTTTATTATGATCTTTATTATTATTCTTTACTTTTTAAACTATTATTTGTCTATTTGACCTTCTATGCTTTTTATCAGCTATTCCTGTTTGCTTTTGTTTATGTAAAGCACATTGAATGACCTTTGTGAATGAAATGCACTATATAAATAAAGTTGACTTTAGTTGACTTGACTAAAAGAGGAAACATCCATTAATTTGCATAACTACAATCTACGCTGTATTTAAAAATGACAGAAGCTCGAGAAGAACGTTTTGAAACATAAATGGTAAATGGTAGGAAAAACTATTTGTTTAGCATGATCTTTTTAGACCACACGAGAGTGCCCGTTGCATGAAGTCTGCATCTGGAAGGGTAAGATTAAAAGGAGCAAAATACTGTACGTTTCACAGGGCCGCGCTCTCTGTAATGTGCATAACTTTCCAACAGAGAGCGCTGCATCCACAGAAGAAGCCTAGTGAAAAGGCTACGGCTACAGAGTGATTTTTGTGAATGAATGGGAATGCAGACATGATTGCAGCCGACAAAACGGTCGTTTTTTTAGTCTCTCTCAGCTGCCAAACATTTAGTAAATGTAGGCTAACTCTTTAACAGATCAGACGCCTTTGTAACTTAGAATATTCATAGATGTTTTGTTCATTAAGGGTAGGCCTACGGGGCAGCACTAATAAGGTAGCCTTCTTCTGACTTCTTGGCAAACTGATGGTCAAAATAGCCTAGGCCTATTTTTAAAAAGCCAAGCCACAAAGTCCATGTCTATCAAATTCAATGAGTTTAGGGGGCCAACAAGTAGCCTACACTATATGGGGCAAATTTAGGACTAATTGAAGGAAATTAGAGAGGATATTCCGTGAATAAAATCAAAAGTGTGTGTAAAGTCTCTGGCCTTAGATTTATGGAATTAAAATTCTTAATCCCAAAATTCCTAACATTTCACATGAGTCTCCGTGGTTCCGATTACCTAAAACGCCCTTGTTTTGACATGTGAGGGTTGTGTCTGTTAACGTTACCCGGAACTCTCGTGTTGGTTTTGTATTCCTGGAGGGGACCGCTATCGCCCTTGCTCTCCCTGAAACTGATGAAAGAAACCAAACATCGTTTACGAAACTGAATGTTGTAACAGTGTAATAGAAGATCTGTGCCAGCGATTGTACCGGGTAAGATTGCCTTAACGTTAATGCCTATTTTGTGCACGATTGCACGTGTAGAGATGCACTGTCTGACTCTGGTAGGGTGCATTTATGTTTCAACTGGTCAATGTGTCAGCTGTGGACAATAGACGCTAACGTTAGCAGTGCACCGATAAGCCAGACGGTGAGCTGCTTACAGCGCTTGATATCATGTTATGAAACATTTTCTCTGGAAGACAATTCCTACTTTAGGCGAGGTAACGTTAGCGTTATGCACAATGAAAACGGAAAGTAAACACACACGTGAACACTAAAGTTCTGCATTTAGAAAGAGCTATATTTTTTATGCTGCTAAGTGAAATGAAATGAAATGAAAATACATCTCCCGTGAGTAGGAAGTTGTGGTGGTGGTGGTGTTATTTAACATGAGGTTGTTTTGGCTAACAACATGCTAATTGGGTTTGTCTTTTTACTTAATGGTCTTTGAATAAATTCCCCAAAGCGAGTGTCCTTGCTGTAAATCATATTGTATTAAACCATTAATTGACTTCAGTTGATATGGCATGGCCCAAAGTAAAGTTTATATAACTAACCTGAAGTTGAAGGGAAGATGGGGCAAGGCAAGCGATGCACGAGGTAAGCTAAGATACCCCATTTGTTTTTCCCGTCAATTTATAGAATGCTAGTAATGTTATCTACTCTGGCATTTCATTTGGTTAGAACTGCAAAATAACATTACCCACCTTGGTCTTTAAGAGTTTCCTTTTCTTTAAACCCAATTATTTCACTTAAAAAAATGTCAGTTTGAAACATCGATATGATAATTTCCAAAAATACCTGTTTTTCAAATGAATAGTGCACATTTGTGTTATTGTGGGTGTCTTCCACCATCTGTCAACCTACCTGCATTTGGCCATACCAGATGGAGGCAGAAAGGCTAACATTTTTAACAAGTTCAGACAGAGTACACTGGTGGGCAGTCTTGCATCTATATCTTATGTTTTGTATTTGGTATTTTAGGTGTTGGTGTTAATGTTGAAAATGTGAGATTATGTGTGTGTATGTTTTTCATATTCTGTGACTCAGAGACCATGTGCTTGATCTAAAACAGTTTACAGCTGTCCGAGAGGATCAAGCTGTCAGGTTGCAGTGATTTAGGAAAGAAAGAGTTATGCGTGGAGGGCTTATGGGGACATTCTTTGCCTGTAAACCTGTTATTCTCTCCCATTTTGGTATCTGGTCTTTTGTTCAGTTGTAAAAGACAGTCACTGTCTTCAGTGCATCTCATGTGAGGCAGCCAGCTTTTGTGAAATATAAGGCAGAGGTAGTTGTGTTGTGTTGGTGCGTTGTTTTCAAGAGTGTGTCTGTACTTTGACACTGTAGAATATCTTATATGAACATTAGCACTAGGTTATATGAATATGAATATGAGTTATATGAACATTAACACTAGGTTCCGGCGCCGACAAGAGTGGCAGCATGTCAAGTAGCTCTGTGTCTTTGTGTTTTTTTCTAAGTTTTTTGAATTACTTTCTGCTGTTAGTGAATGTGTGTGTGTGTTGTCTGTATGCTACTGTGACCTTGAATTTCCCCTGGGGATCAATAAAGTATCTATCTATCTATCTATCTATCTATGCAATAGCTGGCGGTACAATTAAACTTTTTCATAGCAGATTTGAGAAAATATGGTCTTATTGTGTCAAGCGATCATCATAATATTTTGAGTATTGCATTTTAGTATCCATGAGATGCAGCGCTTCAAAACCTCACCATTTCACTTGTCTGCAACTTCCACTCCACTAACTTTCTCTCCACTTGACAAAACTATAGTTGATGGCACATACCTAAGAGTGGGTGTTGTGCATTAGCTCAGTCATATTTTTATGACTCAACTAAGTTTTTCTTTTTTGGTTGAGAAGGTAAAAATACAGGTGGAGTGATGTCTCCATCATTTGTGTCAGAAAACTCATCCAAGCTGGAGTCTGAGCTTGGGAAAGGAATGTTTGCTGCAACAGACTCCTTTTTGCTTTTGACTGCATTTCTTTCTCTCTCTCTCTCTTTCTTTCTTTCTTTCTTTCTTTCTTTCTTTCTCTCTTTCTTTCTCTCTCTCTCTGTCTGTCTGCTCCCCGTTCACAAACACAAAGTCTTGCAAATTGCTGTTTTCGCTGAACGTCGCTGTCTTTCTTATTAACTGTTGCTCACTTGCCTCACGAGTGGCAATGGTATAACTTCATCCACATGCTTTGTTGATGTTCAGTTTCACATATGCATATTGTCTGGTTTGTGTTCGGTCACATATTGGCTTCAGTAATGTAGTGATTTGTGTGACATTAACATTAACATTAACATCTAAAACCCAATGTGTGGTCTGACTGCAACCTAATGTGTTTAGTATTTCAAAGATGTTTTTTCTTGTTCTGTAGACTGTTTTTCATTGTCTTTTCTTGTCCATTCCTTCCTAAAAGCAGTCAGAACTAACTAGTTTGAACAGCCCCACATAAAAACCTTTATGCATGACCTGTTACATTAACAAGGGATTCAACACTAACCTCTCTGCTCTTCCCTGTTCCTCTCTGCCTCTGTTCCTCTCTTCCCTGAATTTCACTGACATCATGACACCCCAGTTCTTTGCTTTGTGCCTCTGACTGATGAAAGGCCATGGCTAGTTTGGGAACTTAAGAACTTGGGGGAATATCTCTGTAATGCTGCTCAGGCAACTCGGTGAGCTTGTCTTGGATTACGGAGGCTAGCGGGGATTCTTGTCTGCATTAGCCTTCAAATGTGTTTTGAGTTGGGGGGGGGAAACATTGCTTTAAGAGTCAAACCTACTACAAGCCATTTACTCAAAATTAAGTGGAGTGCAGATAAACAACGGTGTGTGCGTGTTTCTGTGTTCGTGTGTGTGTGTGCGTGTACATGTGTTTTAGATTGTATTGAATATTGAATGTAGAGTCCAGACTGTCTGTACATTACATAACAAAATCACCTTTGTTTGGGTGTCCATTTTCAGTGTGAGTGTTTTTGTGTGTGATATAACAGTAACGTCTGTGTCTGCACAGGGTGAGCATTGTTCCCCCAAGCCCAATACCTCTTCTCTCTACCTTACCTTTTCACCTGGAAGTTTGCCTCCACTTAAAGACACGCCTAGTAACTCTATACCCTCTCCCATACATGCCCTCAGCGACCTGGTGCACTCCTTGAACCCTCCGCCCTGGTGACCCCATTACTGACCCTGATAGCACACTAAAGCCCCTCCCCAACGTGACTGCCGTGCCGAGTGAGTGCACATCAGCGGCACTGAGGGGGGATTGTATAGTATGAAGGTCACATGGTCACAACTGGCAAGGAATTGGCCGGCTGTGACTGTGAAGTGGGTGGGGATTAGCTTCTCAAATAGCCTCGTCTCGAGGTTAGCACTGTTTACAGAAGCAGGTTGAGGCTGTCAAGAAAGAGCCTGTGGACTTTAAATAGCCTCGTTAGAAAAGCTGTTTTGAGTACACGTTGTGTTTTTATCAAACATTACGTAGTGGGATGCGTCATGGAAATTGTCTGGGAAAAATGTCTAAGAGCGTTGTATGATTCATTCAGTTTAGTCAGACAGTGCCCTTAAAAAATCTTCACAAAAGAGGGCACTAGAGAGAACAGAACTTGAACTTCTATTGGGACTTGGTTCTAAGGAGATTATTCATGTTCTACTTGTCAGCAGGTCCAAGGCTTGCTTAAGAAAACTTCAGTTTGGCCATAGGTGTATAACAACACTGTGTTTTGTCAAGAACTGTATTCAGTAAATTGTATTTAAACATTATGGACCCTAATTGGCAAAATGTAAAGTTAGGCAATGAGCAAAAGTATCTCGTACATTAACTAAAGCTTTCATGTCGTGGTGTGTAGGAGCAGTAAGTTCATGTTATTAAATTTGTGGTCCGCTGACTTCTTCATAATGTAATGTTGTCAACTTGTGTGGAGCTTAACAGCCAGCACTCGTGTCTGAAAATACACCAGAGACAATCAGGATTAAACTGCTCTTTAGTGGGCTGCAATGGAATAAACTAATAGTCGACAATGTTTTTCATATTTGAGATGAGTGACAAAAGTACTGTAATGACTGCATTTAAATAAATTACATAAGCCAGAATAAATGGATGTCTGTCCACATAGAAGATCTGAAGCATCCCACAATAAAGGACCCCTGTCCTTTCATCTGGCCTCCCGCCTGCCTGCCTAAAAGCCAAGGCATCACACAGTGGCCTTCAAACTTGCCCCTTCATTTTACATGGGGTTTATATGATTCATGATCATCCCACATTTATATTGGTGAGAGCATGCTCGGTCGTGACCAAGGCACTCAATATGTTTTTGTATAAGTTATATATTATGCACATTTTGTGCATGCATGTAGGGCCCAATTTTTTTGTCGTAGGTTAAATTGCCACCCATAACTCACGAGGTTCAGAAGATGATCTATGTGCGTCTTTGCAGGGACCTCTATATTTGGTGTTGAATGTTTTGGAATTTGTGTATGTGTGTGTGTGTGTGTGTGTGTGTGTGTGTGTCTTTGTCATGTTGATAGATGCAGTACATATATTGTATAACTTTACTAGTTCTGTAAGTAATAGAAGCATTAGCCAGGGCTTATATAAGCTGGTCTTATGCAAGCTGCTGTCTTTCGTTTCACCACTCTCCTTATTATTTTTCGGTCTCTTTTTTTTGTTACTTTTTTTAGCAGATGAAAGGCCGTCTTTAAGTCCGTCTCTCCTCCCCTCCCTTTCCTTTTCTTCTCTTCTGTTTTCCCTCCCACCGGTAAACCGTTCTTTATAGGCTAAGTGGAATTTTGGTCAGGTGCCTCAAATTCAAGGTTTTTACCTTTGCCTTCTCCAATGACACCCAGATACGTGCACATGCACACACACAGCTACACACAAACATTCAAGATATTTATATAATATCTCTATAAGAACATCTCTAAAATGCCTCAGCTGCAGTCTATGGTTCTTGTGGCAGTCTCTGTGTGGGCAAAAATAGTGCCCATAATAGCCTGTTCTTTCTGCTGCAAGTGTAAAAAGTTTCACAGACACATTCGCTCCTTTTTCCTTTGTCCTCATTCAGGTATATTTTTATCTTTATTTAATATATTTATCTATAGAAAAATAGATATTTTTATCTTTATTTAATTTTATCTTTATCTTTATCTATTTTTCACCTCTAGGCTTGTGAAAAGTAATATCTTACTGATAGTAATATCCTTGTTTTTGTTTTCGTTTCTTTGAATATCTTTTGAATTCCAAAGGTAATTATGATACAACTGAAGTTGTGTACAGTATTTTGACAGCAGTGGAAGTGTTAAAGCAACACTGCAGACTTACCGGTCATCTCAATCAGGAAGCTTCTTTGTGTATATGCCTGATTTAGTTTGTCCTTGAAGCCATTGTAGCATTGTTTTTTTTTTTTTTTCATCAGTGTTGAATCAATCAAGTAGCTTGATGCTATAGAGTTGAGCTAATAAGAATTTATTGAACGACTGGAGCAAATTTGTGGTAAGACTTTTACTTTCTGAAGGTTTTCTGTCTCTGTTAGAGGGCGTTTTGTAGTTTGTGTGACATTGTACTGTTTGAACGTGTAGCTTTTTAGATTTCATTTTTTTTATTTCAACATGTGCTTTTCTGTTTTAGGTGAATAGGATGTTCAGGTAACAGTATGGCAGCGCAGGGGATCTCAAAGCGAGATTTGGAGGCTTGGGAGAACAGCAGAGACGTACTGGAGGATGCAGAATTGATGTCTGAGGAAGAGGAGAACGATGGTGATGATGAAGATGAAGCCACTGGTAAGGAGAATTTCATCTTTATGAAGAAAAACATGTAACCCACCAATATGCAGTAAAGCTTACAAACTGTGTATAGCTGCAAACTATGCCTTACATGAGCGAGAATGTGGCAAAATTAGAACTGTAATTTAGTGTAATTATAGTTCAGGGATGTTGGACAACAGTTATGTAACTTAAGTGTGTTTACACCAAAATCTGTAGACACGAAGCAGCCTGTCAACATGGCACTAAATCAGACAGAAGGTGTGACCAACTGCACAATCTCACATGAAAAACTATGAGCTTTGGTTTTAGCCTGTTTAACCCTTAAGCAGGTATGACGGGAATGTTGGAAATTGAGCGTTCTAAAGAATGGGTTCATTGAATTCAACATGTAAGGGATAATGTATTGTCCGCCGGTAATTATCAGAAAATAAGTCCCGACAGGGAGAACAGAACCTCATGTGAATGGAACTTTCTGCAGCACTCTGAAGAGCCGTGTAATAAGGAATTTTACATTGTTGCAGAACAGAATCTTCTGTTAGAATGTTCAAAACTTCCCTGCTGAAGGGTTCAAGGAAATGTTGGGTATTTATTCTAGTTACATAATGATGCAGAAACTTGTTTTGATAGATGTTCATGCACAGACATATTGACAACATGAAATATAAGTATTCCAGTCATGTAATCAGACAATTACATTGCATTTCTGTATTTGCATCTATCAGATTTGTGGTGAAAGATATCCATCACTCACTGATTGGTTTGTCTTTGAAGTCAGGTGAATAGAGTGAAAGTTCACAAGGTGAATCAATTCAGTTTGACACAGTGGAGATGTTTTGCTCTGTTGAAAAACCTGAAAATCACAACAAAATTGGCATGGAACACTCATAGAGCGAATGGCAGACTCTTACTCACCACAGATTAGTCTTTGTTACTCAGTGCCTCAAGCAAGTCCCACCTCCAGGACTATGTGTAGGCCGCTTTCTGCACGTGTGTGTGTGTGTGTGTGTGTGTGTGTGTGTGTGTGTGTGTGTGTGTGTGTGTGTGTGTGTGTGTGTGTGTGTGTGTGTGTGTGTGTGTGTGTGTGTGTGTGTGTGTGTGTGTGTGTGTGTGTGTGTGTGTGTGTGTGTGTGTGTGTGTGTGTGAGAGAGATACTTTATTAATCTCAAGTTGGATGGCCCTGGGGACAAAGGACCTCCTCAACCTGTCTGTTGAACTTCACAGTGACAGAAGTCTGCCACTGAAAATGCTCCTCTGTTTATTGAGCGTGCTGTGTAGTGGGTGGTGGTCATTGTCCATGATTGCCAGCGTCCTGCTCATAGTTCGTTTCTCTGCAATTGTTGTGAGTGACTCCAGCTCAATGCCAACAACAGAGCCAGCTTTCCTTACCAGCCTGTTCAGTCGCCCAGCGTCCCTCTTCTTAATGCCGCCTCCCCAGCACACCACAGCATACAACTAGATACAGAACTCTGGTCTCTTCATCAGGTAGTCTGTGATCGAAGATACCAGGTGAGCATCAACCTCCATTTGAGCTTGTCTCTCAATCTGACAGGATGAATGATGTTAAAGGCGCTGGAGAAATCAATGAACATGATTCTCACAGCACTTTTTCCCTTGTCCAATTGAGATTGTGCTCTGTGCAGTAGGTATATGATGGCATCCTCCACGTCCACCTTCTCCTGGTATGGAAACTGGAGCCGGTCGAGTGAGTGGCAGACCTGGGGTCTGAGGATGTGAAGTAGTAGTCGCTCCATGGTCTTTATGTTGATGTTAGAGCGACTGGCCTAAAGTAATTTAGATCACTGGGATGTGGCTTCTGAGGAACTGGGATGAGACATGATGTCTTCCACAGTGCTGGTACCTTCCCCAGTCGGAGGCTCTCCGACTGCTGCAGAGGCTCCCTCAGTTCCACAGCACAGGCTTTGAGCGTTCTAGGACACACTCGGGTCTGGGCCGGCTGCTTTCCTGGGGCAAAGTTTCCTCAGCTCTCCTCTGACCTGATTCGCCGTGATGATGGGAGGAAAGGGGATCCCTTTGTTGAGCATTGGGGGGAGGGGTGCATCTTTGAATGGTGGCTGAAGGTTGAAGTGCATGGAGCCACACGGTCTATGGTAGCAGCATGGGACATCAGCAGTTGATTGTGGAGGTGAGAGTGAGGGTAAGGGGGCGGGGGCATGTGGTAAACAGATTGAAGTAGGTGGAGGGTGAGTTGTGGGGGTGGGCAGGCCACTGCAGCGGGAGAAGGGCAATCAAACCTGTTGTAAAAGTGGTTGAGTGTGTGTGTGTTTTGTGTGTGTGTTTTGTGTGTGTCTGTGTCCATATGTGGGTGCAGGTCCAAGCACAGTGAGGTGTCTTAAGAGTTTTCTCTTGTTATTATCAGTGAAATCCCAGTTTTCCTGAGAAAATAATTAGAATCTCACCCAACTGTCCGTGTGTGAAGCCGAGAAGGATTAACCAGTCTCTCTGTAGCTCGCTCTGTGTGTGTGTATGTGTCATGAGCCCGTTCTTAGAGAGTTAAAGGACAGAGAAAAAGAAGAAATGAATCCAGTTCGGTTTGTAAAAGTTTGTTAAAAAAAGAGACACAAGGAGTCTTGTGTTGTGCATTGGACTAGGGGCTTGATGACATGTGGAGTTGTTTTTGGGTTTGTGTCATGGTGACATGCGTTACACAAGCACATTATGAAAGATCCTCCCCGACCTTCTGCAGAGCATTTCCCACCACTCCACTTGCTTTTACAAGAGTGCTCACCAGCTCTGTGTCTGTGTGTGTGTGTGTGTGTGTGTGTGTGTGTGTGTGTGTGTGTGTGTGTGTGTGTGTGTGTGTGTGTGTGTGTGTGTGTGTGTGTGTGTGTGTGTGTGTGTGTGTGTGTGTGTGTTCGCGCGTGAGCGTGTATGTGCACGCACATGCTCATTTGGGCGTGTTTATGCCTATGAAAGTGAGTGAACAGGCTAGTCTTAAATGTTCTGTGTGTAGATAGAGAAAAGTGGGGAAAGTGACCCACAGATAAGAGAGAAAAAACACATGTATGTTTAAGCTGCTGCATTTTATGCCTTGGAGTCATTAGATGGTCTCAATGATGTTGAGTTGTTTGATGGTCACTAGTATGGTGCCATTGCCACTTAGTTTAACAACACAAACTCGCACCCATAGACACACACACCAGTGCCTGTAGTTAGTCTTACAGTATAACTGAAACCCCCTGTGAGGATTAAGGTCAAACATGTGAGGGCAATCCCAGTGACCCAGCTTGCCCTCCCCCTCTCTTTCTCTGAGTTTTTCTATCTCCTCTCTTTCTCTGCACCCATATCTCCTCTTTATCTCCCTCTATCTCTTTTTCACTTCCACCTTTCTCAGCACATGTGCTTGTTGTTCTCTTGCCTCTCTCTCTCCACCCCTCCTCCTCATCATACCCCCCCCCGTGTCTCTTGTGTAATGTGGCCCTCACAACAGCGTCACCGTGCAACCCACTTTTTTGTCACACTGTCACCATAACAACAGCTACACACACACACACACACACACACACACACACACACACACACACACAGAGCCCCTGGACACTTGTTTACCTCCCTCCCTCCCTCTCTCTCTCTCTCTCTCTCTCTCTCTCTGTGCCTGTGTGTATATTCTGTCTTCTGCCTCTCCCTTGCTTGCTCTACTTTCATCTGTCAGTCATCCTGCATTCATCCGTTCATCCATCATGTTCCACGTGTCCTTAGAGACTGTGCTTGACATCAAGTGTCACTTTTCTCATGATGCCTGTTGTGTGATCATTAATGTGGCCTGGACAGCAGGTTGCCTTCAACTGGTAACCTAGATAGTTAGACAGCATTCACTGGCCTTGTCACTGCCCCTGTTGGTCATGATGACCCTCTGTCTAGGTCACTGCTCTACACACGTTTTTCCAGAAGGTGTTTAAGTCACGCTTTTCTGAAATATTAAATACTTATATCAATAATGGCTACATTATGTGCCACCTGGAGTGGTTTTTAGAAAAGTTTGTTGATCTCATCTCTGGCAACATGTGGTTGTCAGTTTCCACAAAGCAGCCTGAGCATAATGCTTTTTCTTGGTGACCACAGCCTGAAGCTTTCTCTGCAGGCGTTCTGACTCAATATCAATCTAATTTCTGCATCGATTTTTGATGCATCCCATCCAAAGTAATGATCTCCAGGCTAGAGCAGATGTACATCTAAATTAAATATTTTATTCCCACACAGTAAGGATAGGAAACTAGCTGGTTTTCCTGTACAATGTGCAATAGAATATTTAGCTTAATATACAAATGCATCTCTTATCCACATTGGCCAAGATTAGGACCGGATTTTGCAGTCAGACTGTACCTTGGTTGAAAACAGAAGCAGGAAGGAGACATCTCTTTTGCTCATGTCCTTGTTATGAGACCGAGAAGGAAGAAAGAGCACACGCAAGAGAGAGAGGAAAGTGCGTCAGAGTCCCAAGGTACAAGAGCATCCATTTGTCATCCACTGACAGATACTAATACTTGAGGAAGATGGAGCATACAATAATATCCTACACACACACACACACACCTTACCATTCCTAAACTAAAACCCTTGCCATTGGTGCAAGTTATTCATAGAACGTTTTAAATATATATCTGAATCTATACAGTGTATCTAAATCGTATTCATACATCCATGGGATTTCAATTGTTGCGATTCTTTACATTTTAGGATACAGCAAGTTAGCGCGGTGCACCATATTGTATGATCTATCGTATAGGGGTGGGAATTTCCAAAAATGTGATGATTCGATACTATTGCGATATTTGGGCCACAATACGATATTGCCAAACAGCAAGTATTGTGATTCGATTCTGCTATATTGCTATTCATGTTTCCTATATTATTCAAAGGCATTACACTTTAAATGTCACATTTAATTCTATGACCAACATTATCTTCTACACTTTAAATGAAGTGCAAAAACTTAGTAAGAGGGTAGTGCAAAATGGGATGGTGCATGTCAAGGTCCTTACTATTCACTTTTTGTGGAAAACCGAAATACACCCACACTTACGATGTGAAAAAAGACGGAGCGTCGTGTATAACAGGTTGTGATTGTGAAGCCATTGTCTATTTTACTTTTATTTAAGTATTGCTATACTTTGCACTACTGTATCAATATAATTGTATATCACCATACTGAACAGAATCGATTTTTTTTTATCATTCTACTATCGTGATATATATTGGGATAATTGTTCCCCATGATACGATATGAGATTTTTGTCATGTCACGATATAGCTCATATCACAAAGTCTGCAACAAGTATTGCAATATATTTTGATTATTTTTTCCCCATTGCAAGTTGTTAGGAAAATAACACAACAACCAATTCAACTCACTTGAATCTAGACATTTGTATATGCGTTAGTGAATGGTGTTTGTAACAGTGTTTAAAATGGAGGTTTGCTATGACAAGTAAACTAATGTAAACACATATTGGTCCAATAGTATCAGAGTAGTGGTGTGAAAAAGTGTTTGCCCCCTTCCTGATTTTTTATTTTATTTTGCATGTTGTCACACTTCAGATCAAACAAATTTAAATATTAATCAAAGATAACACAAAATTAGACACAAAATGCAGTTTTTAAATGAAGGTTGTTAAGGGAAAACAAAATCCAAACCTACATTGCCCTGTGTGAAAAAGTGATTGCCCCCTAAACCTAACTGGTTGGGCCACCCTTAGCAGCAACAACTGCAATCAAGCGTTTGCAATAACCTGCAATGAGTCTTTTACAGCTCTGTGGAGGAATTTTGGCTCACTCGTCTTTGCAGAATTGTTGTAATTCAGCCACATTGGAGGATTTGAGCATGAACTGCCTTTTTAAAGGAATTATCCGGAGTAAAATGCACTTTAGATCAATTTACGGATGATTGGGAGTACATACGTTGAGTTGACATCCAAATCATGTCATTCGGATGTGTTTTAAGAAAGTTCGATGTTACCGTTTTTAGTCAAAACTCGTTAGCGTGGAAGTGAGAAGGGCATATTATTTTGCCGTTACAAAACGCTATTTTTATACCTCTTCTACAGTTCCAAACAACATTACACTTACGTGGTAGTGAGTAGAGGGTCCCTAAAGCCAAACCGAAGTATCCCGAGGTCTTTATGTGGTCGGATAGAGAGTCCAGAATAAATTTCATCAAGCCAGTACCTTTCCAGAAATGTTGTCATCTTTGCTGCCATCTTTAGGGGAAATTCCGTAGGAGTCAATTGACCTCTCCAGAATAAGTCCCGCCTCCGTAACTTCCGTATCCATCCAACTTCCGGGCGTGGATTGTCTATGAGAAATAACATGGCGTTTCGAAATATCATACCGGTAAAACATCTGTAGGTAGCGAAGTTGAAAAAGCTGGTGGGCAGATTGGCCTACACACTTCTGCCATATAGTTTCCACTGGATTTTTTGATTGTCGGTGCCGTTTAAGTAGTATACTATAGACTATACTACTTAAACGGCACCGAAAATCAAAAAATCCAGTGGAAACTAGATGTCAGAAGTGTGTATGCCAATCTGCCCAGCAGCTTTTTCTACTTTGTCACCTACAGTACAGAGTGTGACAGGTACGATCTTTCAAAACGCCATGTTATTTCCCATAGACAATCCACGCCCGGAAGTTGGATGGATACGGAAGTTAGGAGGCGGGATATATTCTGGAGAGGTCTATTGCCAAGTGTGCTCTGGAAATTCACAATTTTGTCGCCGTTTAAAAAAAAAAAAAAACATAGTCCAGTATTTCTTTTGAAATTGAAATTAAGTTGTATGGACTGGACTATGTTTTTTTTTTTTTTTTTAAAAAGGCTAAGAAATTGTTAACTTTCCCCTAAAGATGGCAGCAAAGATGACAACATTTCCGGAAAGGTACTGGCTTGATGAAATTTATTCTGGACTCTCTATCCGACCACATAAAGACCTCGGGATACTTCGGTTTGGCTTTAGGGACCCTCTACTCACTACCACGTAAGTGTAATGTTGTTTGGAACTGTAGAAGAGGTTTTGTAGCGGCGAAATAATATGCCCTTCTCACTTCCACGCTAAAGAGTTTTGACTAAAAACGGTAACATCGAACTTTCTTAAAACACATCCGAATGACATGATTTGGATGTCAACTCAACGTATGTACTCCCAATCATCCGTAAATTGATCTAAAGTGCATTTTACTCCGGATAATTCCTTTAAGGTCATGCCACAGCAATAGGATTTAGGTCAGGACTCTGACTAGGCCACTCCAAACTCTTCATTTTGTTTTTCTTCAGCCATTCAGAGGTGGACTTGCGAGTGTATTTTGGATCATTGTCCTACTGCAGAACCCAAGTTTCAGCTTGAGGTCACAAACAGATGCCCAGACATTCTCCTTCAGGATTGTTTGGTAGACAGCAGAATTCTTGGTTCCATTTATCACAGCAAGTCTTCCAGGTCCTGAAGCATGAAAACTGCCCCAGACCATCACACTACCAACACCATATTTTACTGTTGGTATGATGTTCTTTTTCTGAAATGTGGTTACTTTTACGCCAGATGTAAGACACCCACCTTCCAAAAAGTTCAACTTTTGTCTCGTCAGTCCAAAGAGTATTTTCCCAAAAGTCTTGGGGATCATGAAGATGTTTTCTGGTAAAAATGAGACGAGCCTTAATGTTCTTTATGCTCAGCAGTGGTTTTCGTCTTGGAACTCTGCCATGCAGGCCATTTTTGCCCAGTCTCTTTCTTATGGTGGAATCATGAACACTGACCTTAACTGAGTCAAGTGAGGCCTGCAGTTCTTTGGATGTTGTTGTGGAGTCTTTTGTGACCTCTTGGATGAGCCGTTGCTGCGATCTTGGGGTTATTTTGGTCTGCCGGCCACTCCTGAGAAGGTTCACCACTGTTTCATGTTTTCATAATTTGTGGATAATGGCTCTCACTGTGACAGAGAAGAAGATGAGGCGGGGTACAAGGGGCAAGAGGAGGCCCAACCCCGCAACCCACACGTTGGTCTCCACGCTACAAGACCACAACATTTCGGCATTTCGGACCTCGAGCTTTCTGAAGATGAAAGATCAGTGCTTCAAAAAGAACTGTCCTTTGCTCCTTCTAACCACCATGACCCTTTCTCCCTTAAAGTGGACTGTTTCAAGTTTTTCCGACTTCTCCATCTTAAACACTTTTTTTCCAGACCTAATGTTTTATCCAACAGTGACATTGTCTGTAGAAACTATGATGCCACTAATGTCAGTAACACTGTTTTCAGAGAGGTGACGTTTAAAAAGAAGTCACGGTTTCTACCCTCTTCCAATCTTAACCCTACAATTATGACTTTCAGTCAGTTAGTAGAATACGACTTGGCTAAGTTGAGCTGGTCAACTACTTCTAGAGCTAAGAATATGAACAAACATGAAATAGAAACTCTACGAAATATGGAGTTAAGACAAGACATCATCATTCGCCCTGCCCTGTGGTTGTAATGAGTTTGGTGAATTATGAGTTTAGCATATTAAAACTATTGGAAGATGACACACAATATAAGCCTTTGCCTTCTAACCCTACTTGTGACATAAAAAGTATGACTGACGTATTTATTGATACATCCTTTAAAAGAGGGTGGATAACAGACAAAGAAAGCTTTTCTAGTTAAAGACCACCCGTTCCAAAGATCCATAAACGCTTAATTGATCCTCAGACTTGCAGTGTGAGCGGTATGGGAGCGGAACAGAGCGGCCACTCCGGCCTCTAAATTAAAAAGCACTCCGCGCTCAAATTCCATCCATATTACACAAAACTATAAAATGATCTAAACTTCATTCACTCTCGGTGTATAGATCAGGACAGACTTGCGGAACAGGCTGCAGGTCAACAGTCTGCCTGTATGAAGATAAGCATTAATGGTCCAGTAGTAAAACAGTGCAATTACCAAAGGGCCCTTGAAATGATCTTTTTAAAGCCAAGGAGGATGGCTTGTAACAATGCTAGTTGTCAGCTCTGCCATAAGTAGTGACTGATCACATCTGCACATTTTGTTGTTTTGCACTTTCTTTTGCACTTGTTCTATAGCTTGTAATAGTCTTTGTTAAAATTGCACAAATTACACAAATATTTTGAAATATTTGTACTGTATACTGTTGTATAGTTTGTTTGGTGTTGTTACTTTGTTCTTTGTTAACTGTTATTTTGAGAAGCTGTTTTTTTATTTATAATGTAGTGTTTAATATACAGCAGAGTCTGTAGTGTGTCGCACAAACAAGACGCCAACACCCACACCCACCGCTCGGATGGCAACCGATACCATAAATAGCTAATGTTCTCCTTACTGTTTTAGTTTGTAAGTCCATAAACACCCATGGCAGAGCAAGGAATTGATGACTTGGCAAGGCTGGCCAGAGACATTGTGTATACTTGGAAGGCATTGTGATAGAAGTACAACTGCAAGGTAAAAGGTGATGGTTACCAAATACCTGTGGGTGGTTTCCCAAATGCTGGAAACTTTTGGAATATTTTTTTTTTTTTTTTTTAGCTTATGCACCCTTACATTGGAGTCCCGAGTCCATATACAAAATTTGGTATCGATATGTGACAGTGTTCCTGAGATATGGACGACTTCCTGCCACCGATTTCGTTTGGCTGTGACGGGCAAACGCTTCCGAAAATCAAAAATCCTTCTAGTAACTTTTGTGAGGCTTGGTCCAAGGATAATGTACGTCACGTTTCGTGGCGTTCGGACCAAATTTGTGACCTGTGAAAATTTAGTTTCGCTTTCTGTTCAATCCAATATGGCGGACGAACGACACGCCCACTTGACGTCATCTTCGCGTGCAACTTACACCGGTACTGACCGGACGTTTTAAAGTTGGAACGGTGTCTCTGTCTCAAAGGGCCTAGGCGCTAGAGCCGGCCAAAAATTAGGGAGACGGGAATAATAATACTTAAGAAGAACAGTAAGTGTGCTGCTTTCAGCAAGCACACTTAATACAACTTAAGAAGAACAATAAGTGTGCTGCTTTCAGCAAGCACACTTAATTAGAATGTCAGAGCACAAAACAGCAATTCGCACTAAAAATACCATTATATGCAGGCAAATCATGGATCTCCAGCTTCATTGAAATTTTGGGGGATAGAAAAAATCAAAACACCCTCCAGAGGCGGAGACATGATCAAAAAACTCTTATGTAGGGAGGCGTTTTGGATATTTACCCTTAACACACTTGAACCTCATGGCTTAAACGAGGAACTAAATTTGTCGTGCTTTCTGTAGGTCTATGTGCTTAGTTTGATAACTTATGAACAGTTTGCACTTGTTCTTAATGACTTCATACTATACAGTTTGAAATTGGGATGTTACTATGTACTTGATTTTCCATGTCTACTTACTCTGTGTTTTTATAAATATTGTGTATTTATATATATATATATAGTCTGTGTATTTATAAATACCATTAGTATGATCATTTGTTTTGTATATACCTTCAGGGCTGATTTTTGAGTGTAGCCTACTTCTATGGCAGCCATAGTAAGGTTGTGGTACCGCCCTATACACCTGTCAGGTGATCCTGATCACCTTAATAAGGTACCGCCACCTATGCCTTCCATACTTGACTCTGACGAAGACGTGGCACACGTCGAAACGTTAGTCCTTATGTGGGCACCTGAATAATAAAAACTACTAAAATTCAACATCTTTGTCGCTCCGGTGAACTCTCTCTCACACTGGATTCAGTCCTCTCCCGTCGATGCGCTATATGTGACCCGCAGTAGCGCGGAGGTACATTTGTTTTTCTACGTGGCTCTCACTGTGGTTCGCTGCAGTCCCAAAGCTTTAGAAATGGCTTTATAACCTTTTCCAGACTGATAGATCTCAATTACTTTCTTTCTCATTTGTTCCTGAATTTCTTTGGATCTCGGCATGATGTCTTTTGATAGATTTTGAGGATCTTTTGGTTTACTTCACTTTGTCAGGCAGGTCCTATTTAAGTGATTTCTTTATTGAGAACAGGTGTGGCAGTAATCAGGCCTGGGTGTGGCTAGAGAAATTGATAAACCACAGTTAAGTTAAGTTTTAACAGCATTTTGTGTTTACTTGTGTTATCTTTGTCTTATATTTAAATTTGTTTGATGATCTGAAACATTTAGGTGTGACAAAAATGCAAAACAAATAAGAAATCAGGAAGGGGGCAAGCACTTTCTCACATCACTGTATTTCTGCAAATAGAAGTATACCAAATAAGTGTACAGAAAGCTATATTACATAATTAAATATCACAAGACTTGGTGGTACAATGGTGTTATAATCAATGTAATCGCAGCAAAATCGATAAAACATGGCTGCAGTATCATTGGCAAACAGCAGGCAGTAGGACATAGGCAAAGGTGCCTGTGCAGCCTGCAGTGGTCCCGCCCCCAGGCTTTGTTTTTGCCCACCCATAGGTTTCCATGTGTCTTCTGTTGACGCAATCAGGCTCTAATTTATTTCGGTGGCCAACTATCGCCCCCTCTGTTCACAGACGCAAAGGCAATTATGTAAAGGAGAAAAACACTGCCAGGGCAGCGCAGGGGAGACGAACAGAGACAGGGAGGAGACATGCATGTAGAAGTGTATAAAGGGTTTTGTTTGTGAGAGAAGGTGTGTGTGTGTGTCTGTCTCTGTGTGTGTGTTTTCTTAGGTGAGGCTTTGCTTGATGTTTTTATCTTATTCGCTCTACCTTGGGGAGCTGCCTGTAACTTTGTGTGTGCTTTTCTGTCCTCCCACAGCATTTCCATTTATTTTCTTCTATCTACCTCCCTTTTTTCTGTCTGTCTTCCTCTCTCCTCCCCCCTGCCCCCACAGACTTCAAAATGCTGGTTTGACACAGTCTCTCTCTCCCTCTCATTGCCCTCTCTCTCCCTCTCTCTCTCTCTCTCTCTCTCTCTCTCTCTCCCTTACCCCCCCCCATCTATGCCATTGGAGATCTCTATCTCTGTTCTCTCTCTCCTGCTCTGTGTAACTGATATTCCATGGCTCTTTAAACCGGATGCAAGTCAGCTGAATTGTTACCCTATAGCCCTAGCGTCCCCCACCCCCCTCCCAGTCTCTTCTCTTTACCCCTATGAACTCTCTTACCCTGGTTACCTAAGGCAGCCTTTTTGTGGGAGTGGCCTGGTGAGGTAGAAGGGGCTGGAGGCGGGGCTTTAGCGAGTGTGTGTCTGTGTGTCACGCTGGTTCTGCTGGTGGGGTGTGTACCAGGGGAGCAGGGGGGCGAGGGACGGCCACACAAGGTCGGCGCTTTTCCCAGCGACACATTGTTTTGTAAGTGTCCGATCGGCCTCAGGACTCCGTCTCCGTCTGCCTCTTGCATTTTCACACACACACACTCCTCCGCCTGAGCAAGTTACATACAGGACGTGGTTGTGCGTGTGTGTGTGTGTGTTGGTGTCCGTATGTGTGAGCGCTCTTCTCCTGCTTCCTGTCTTTGTGGCAGGCAATCTCTGTGCTCTATGTAGGTGTGTGTCTGAGCCCCAGCACTATGGGTGAGTACTTGCTGAGTGTGGTTTTTGTCATAAATGTGGATGAATGGTTAAACTAGTACACTCTGAAACAGTGCACACATGACATGTGTATGTGCTGGTTGTCATGTGGCCGAGCCTGTGTGTGTGTGTGTGTGTGTGTGTGTGTGTGCGTGTGTGTGTGCGTTTGTGTATGTTTGTCTGTCTGTGTGCAGCCTTGCATAAGAGGCATAGGCACTCAGTTAGCTGTTGTGACTGAATGTGTGTTTAAACTTTTCACTTGGTCTGTTTGTGCACTTGGAAGTGTCCTGATCATGGTTTTCTTTCCTTTCTTGCTGAAGTTGTAGAGTAGCCTGTGGTTCAGGGAAGCTTACATGTAAGTGGCTGTGGTGCATTTGCAGCTATGCAACCCCCTTCTCTCTCTCTCTCTCTCTCTCTCTCTCTCTCTCTCTCTCTCTCTCTCTCTCTCTCTCTCTCTCTCTCTCTCTGCAGTGGTATTTGCCTCAGATCTGGGTCAGGTCAGATGCTTGGGGCTGGGGGGATTGGAGAGGGGGGTGGGTACTGGAGGGCATGGTAATCGGAAGGGAGAAGGCCCCAACATGTTTGGGGAGTGTGTGTGTGTGTGTTGGGGGGGCACTCTCATTGTGATGGTGTAAGACAAAAGGGCAGAGAGGGAGGGCAGTTCTGTGATGTGAAAGAGGGGGGAGGACAGGAAGTCTCTTATGGGACAGAGGAACGTTCTCTTTGGGGCAGGCGGAATGTTGGGAGAGGACACATGGGGTGAAAGGTGTCTGTGTTGTGGTTGTAGTGAAGCAAATGCGAATGTGAATACGAGTAATGCAGTAACCCGAAGGATGCTTGTCTGTGGGATGCAATATGACTGAGACTTTGGAAAAAGACAGAGAGGGGATTTCCTGACTTGTTACAGTTCCCCATTCTGCCAAAAGAGCTGCCAACACAATGTCACAGAGGCCTGGTTTGCCATGTAGATATTTAGCGAGCAGTGTCTGCCATGCCGAGATGGATTTTTACGGTGCATACTGATAGTCGTGCTTCCATAGAGCCAGTAGTAGCATGTTTCTTCAGGGAGTGACAGCAGTAACCACACACCAGCAAATTCTACTGAGTCATGCCAAACACCAGAGGGAACAGAATGACAAGGAAATTGATTTTTATCACGATCTCTTAATCATTAACAAAGAAGGGACCAATTTACAAATATTCTTGACTACAAATGTATTCCTAAGACAACAGGAATATCAATAAACAGGGCTTTAAAGTTGTCTGGCACTGTGCCAGAATTCAGGTGTGACCCAGGCTGTTTACAATAAAAAAAAAAAACGTGATTATGTATAATGGCTTCGAAAGTTTGTGTGTTCCTTGCTTTAAGCCCTGAATAAATCAATACATGGTTTCTTCATAGGGAAGCTACGAAGTGAAGCAGCAGTGTACAACCCAGAAACAATGCAATATCAATCAAGAACCATCGGAGATCATGTGTGGCTTAAACAATGACAAAAAAACAATGGCTCAAAAAAAAAAAAATCAGGTGGTCGCCACACCTCAGCAGCCGGCTGCATGTTTGTGTCACTGACACACTTCTACCCGGCAGCCTTTTCCGCCCCCTTCCCCCTTCCCCCTCCCCCCTCGCCTACCAGCCATGTGTTACGAAAGGGCTGAGGAGAAGTGCCTGGCCCACGCTGGCCGTCACTTCCCCCCCTGACGGAGCCCCGGCCACAGCGTGTGAGGTTATGTAAGGAGCTTTAGTCCGGCTTCCTGGTTTCCACGACTCCAGCCCTCAATTCTCGCAGAACAGATGAGCTAGCCAATGAGCACACAACAAGCCACCTGCTTCTCACACACGCACCCACTGAACACCACGCGTTCTCAGACAGCCAGACAAACACGGCGGACGGAGAGCGGCAGAGACGAGTTGTGTAACTAGAAACAAAAGGAACGGAGGAGAAGAATAGAAGCGTGTTGAGAAGGGGGAGAGAAAAAGAGGAGAAAGAGTTGCCTTGAAAGAGTGCCATTTGAGACTCTCACACAGCTAGTGTGGGGTCCAGTCTTTGGCAGAAAGAGAGCATCCTTTCGGAGACAAAGTGAGCGAGGCTCAGACAAAAAAAGAGAGAGAGAGAGAGCAAAAGAAGGGGTTGAAAGTGACAAAAAGTCAGCTAGTTTGATTAGCAGGGCGATCGGAGAGTCCCGCTCCTCATTACGACTTCTCCACGCGTTCTGACCAGCAAACTCGGATCAGACATGCTGCTGCTGGACGAACCGGACCCCCTTACAGGTACGTGACCACTCCGGACCGTCGACATCCACCACCACCACATCATTGCCATGGCAACCCTCTTCCTGAGTGCATTTGACCCGCTGTCACGGTGCTGTAGTCACGATGGCAGGCTGACCAGAGAGAAAAATGAGTAAAGGGCAGGGAAAGGTACACAGAGGAGAAGTTTGCCTTGTTTTCTGTTTTCCGTTACAATTTCTTACGTGTGCCAGTGTGAACAGGTGACTGACAGCCTATTAAATGTGTACCTGCCTAAAGCTGTTTTTGGCATGGCATTGAAGTGTGATGATATTAGGAACTGTTGCAAAACATTGTTTTCAGTATAGCATTGCATGTACTGCAGGTATGCTCCTATACATCTGTGTCACTTGAGATAATGGATTTAGTGGTACAGACCATTCGGTCATTTTGTGTAACGTTACATCGTCATCTTCATCTTCCACTAGAGTTGCACACTCCTCTTCTGTGTGACTCCTCCACCTCTTTCTCTCAGTTTATTCTTTCTTTGTTCTCTACTCCTCCCTTTTGTCTTTTCTTTCTTTCTGTCTTTCTTTTCCTTTCTTCTTTCTTTCCTTCTCTCCTTTCCTTCTTTGTTCTTTTTATCTCATTCATGGCCTTGTCTTCATTGATGAGCCCTGTCCTTGACTAGATTAGTGGAGTGGATTACATATCTCTCCTCTGCGCCTGGGCTGGGCATCTGCAAAAACCAGACACACAAATAACCAGACCATGTGCTCGTCTAAGCCCGTAGATCCAGCCTGACCAAACAAACACTCGCCTCGTTCCCACGTGCACTCTGACGGCGGGCATCACAGGCGGCTGTTAAGGGACATGGCGGCTCTGCCAGGACTATCTGTACCCACTGTAAGTCAGCTGGCAGAGCATCAGGTCCAGAACGATGCCAAGTGCCAGTGTGCCAGTCTCGCTCTGGCTCATGGGACCACTGCTGTGCCCTGTGTCTCACCAGCTGGCGAAAACGTGTGTGACAGTGGTCAGATGGGAAGGGTGTCTCCGTCCGGAGCTGGTGCACATGGTGTTGTTGTCATGACTCGTTACATCTGATGGTCTCACATTTTATTGGGGTCATCTCTGCTCCTCTCGAAAAGGACATGGGTCTGTGTGAAAAGCCTTGTGAAAAGCTGTTTGTTCACCTACCCTGTCTATGAGACTGCTTATTAAAGAGATGCTTTGCACTGATGATGCTGATGGCAGAGAATCTGCGCTCTTTGCAATCCGATATATTGTATCAGTTCGTCATTACATTATTTAAACTGTTGATGTCATCCAAGTGAGGGAAACACCTGTTTAAGGTACTGCTTGGTCTTTACATTACAATTTCCAGGCTATTGGCAGATAGATAAAGAAAAATGTACAGACGATAACATGAAAATATGTCAGTCAATCATTCATACAGATGAATTTTTCATTTGAAGTGTGTAAATGCAATAGGAATGCCCTGATTGTGTCTGTCCTGCAGGATATTCTAGATTGAGCATCTATAGTCCACTGTGCCCTTGAGAAGTTTAATGGGCACTTCACCTCTTATTTCTATCATCGTTGTTCTGATCTGACCTGTCCATGTACTTCAGGTTTAAGAAAGAGCCTCTGATATAAGCCTGTCCTTGGTTAGATAATGATGCTCCAGTGGCCCCTTTCTTCTGGCAGTTGAGATGAAGTCTATCCCAAGGTGAATGTGGAGACATAGTAGTCTATGCTTGATCTGATTCGGTGTCGAGACGACAACACCTCTGTCTGCCCTAGATGTCAGCTCAAAGTGCTTAGGTAAAAGGTGGAATTTGCACATTGCATTTGCAGTGTCACAACCTGTTGTGTAAAAAAAAAAGAATTGATGTCATTGCGTGCGTATGTCTGTGTGTGTTTTCGAGGTGTGTGCCACTTTCCGGTGCGAGTGTTTCCAGAGAGTTCTGGCAGGAGCAGCGGTGTGGTGGCAGTGATGGTGGCAGATGCAGGTTACACAAGTGGACATCGCGTTCTCTTGCTTCCCTCACACTAGAGGTGTTCTAGAACGCAGCCGTCCAGCCGCCTCTCTCTCTCTCTCTCTCTCTCTCTCCTTCTCTATCTTTCTCTCCATCTCTCTCTCCTCTCTCCTTATCCCTCTCTCTTTCTCCTTCTCTCCATCTCTCTCTCCTTCTCCATCTCTTTCTCTCCTATATCCTTATCCCTCTCTCTTTCTCTCCTTCTCTCTCTCTCTCTTTCTATCTTTCTCTCCTTCTCTCCATCTCGCTCTCTCCATCTCTCCCTCTCTCCTTATCCCTCTCTCTTTCTCCTTCTCTCCATCTCTCTCTCCTTCTCCATCTCTTTCTCTCCTATATCCTTATCCCTCTCTCTTTCTCTCCTTCTCTCTCTCTCTCTTTCTATCTTTCTCTCCTTCTCTCCATCTCGCTCTCTCCATCTCTCTCTCTCTCCATCTCTCCCTCTCTCTCGCTGGCTGGCTCCCCCTGCAGTCTGTGACACACTGGCCTAGTAATCACGGCGTGAGTGCAGCGGAGCAGCAGCGGCAGCGTTTCGTAACGCCACAGCACTCCGCATCAGTGCTGCTCTGCAACAACAGGGCAGCAGCAGCTTGGGGCAAACGGGAAAAGAGAGATCCCCTGGAGCCTGTGTGTGTGTGTGTGTGTGTGGTGTGTGTGTGTGTGTGTGTGTGTGTGTGTGTGTGTGTGTGTGTGTGTGTGTGTGTGTGTGTGTGTGTGTGTGTGTGTGTGTGTGTGTGTGTGTGTGTGTGTGTGTGTGTGTGTGTGTGTGTGTGTGTGTGCGTGTGTGTGTGGATTTTAACCTGGTGTCGGTGGCTGTTGCCACGTTCTCCTAATGCGGTGTTTGGGTCTAAGTTCTCTTCATCTGTGGGTGTTTATTTGGTATTACAGGCTTTTGTGCCTGTTTTCTGGTCTTGTCTGCTGGTTATTTGCTGTTTTAGTGTGTGTTTGTGTGTGTTTCCTCGCTTTCTGTGCACAATGGTTTTCTGAGTAGAGGCATGCAACAGGATTCAGGTGTAAATTGCCGTTTGAATTCTTATAGGCACATAAACACACAGACACTCACTCTCGCTCTTCCACATGTTTTTCTTTTGAATAACAGATTGCATTGTTTCCTCAAATCCCTACACATTTCTCTCCTCACATCTCTCTCTCTCTCTCTGCGTCTCTCCCTTCTTTCCTTTTATCGCTGAGAAACTGAGAAGTCCCTGTTCAGTCAGGGTGGCACGCGATACTAAGTGAGTCAACCTCAGAGACTTGTGTAGGGTGGGGCTGTGTATCTCTGCACATGTGCGTGTTGCTGAGTCGTGCCAATGTGTGTGTATGTGGGGGTGTGTGTGTGTGTGTGTGTGTGTTAGAGAGAGGGAGAGAATGTGTGTTTGTGCGCGCGAGTGAGCGAGCGAGCACACACTAACTGGACGTGCCGTACCTCTGAACATGTGGGTTGTGTAACAGCTAGAGGCTCAGTTACGTAAGCGTCCCTCCGTCTCCGACCCAGCCCCAGAGCCCCAGTGTGTGTGTGTGTGTGTGTGTGTGTGTGTGTGTGTGTGTGTGTGTGTGTGTGTGTGTGTGTCGGTGTGTCGGTGGGGGAACAAAATTGGTTATGAAGTAAAGTGGGTCATCCCGTTGGGGGGGGGGGGGGGGGTCAGGGTGGCCCTGGATATTTGAGTTCCAGTTCTTCCTCGCATACTCTGTTTTTTTCTTCAAGTTTAAACTGTTCCCCTTGTCCTCAGGTGCCTCTCTCCTACCCCCCAAAATCTACCCCTTCAGGTTTGTAAGAATGATCTAGAAGAAAGTCCACCTCTCCACCGGTCTGCACAATAATTGATATATTCCTCTACTATAACCACATCTTAAAGACAGGGGGATATTTTTACTTTTCTCTGAGAACTCATTCATGCAAAGGGTACTTGTGTAAAATTAGCTTTCTGAGTTTGAGTCTCTCCCCCTCTGACATTGTGTGTTAGCCTCTTGTTCTGTCATTCTGTCATTGTGAGCACTGATTTTTTAAATCATTGCCATTTTATTTGTGTCTTAGCAGGCTATTTATGCTTTTAATAAGCAGTCTCACAGATACGTTGCACATCAAAGCTGTCATGAGAACATGTTTTTACAATAGGCTTTATTGTCTCACATTATTGTGACTTTAGCACTTGAAACTGATACGGAAATGGTGTACTTGTTCAGCAGTTGTACAAATAGATCATTGTGTCATAGTTTTAATATCTGTCTGTGCAAAACCGTGTGCTGTGTGCAGAACTTGGTTCATTATTTTTGTTAGCTTGGTAGCTGAACATTTTTTTTTTTAAGATGTATTTGACAGTGAACACACATAAACGTTATTCAACTGATGTCTTATGTGATTGTGAAGGTAGTTTTTTTAACTTAGGCTTGTGGATGTCTGGTTTCACGTCAACCAAGGTGCTTTAATGCTGTTTATAACCCACCATCACCTTATGTAACACTAAGCTTTTGTTCGCTTTTCTGATGCTGGCATTGTGGTGAACAATGGGCCAAGGGAATTGCCGCCTTTTTGACTTTTCGTGAGGAGCACTTATTTAATTATCCCACTCGTGTCAAGGGAACGGGGTTGGTCTGACCTCGTGAAGTCGTGCCTCACCACATGCCCGATGCACACGTTTTTTGTGTCAGGGAGGCAGAACTACCTGTGCTGAGCTCACCGTGACACAAGCCGCGAGTCATGCCTCACCACTTGATCGATGTACGCGTTGTTTGTGTCAGGGAGGCAGAACTACCTGTGCTGAGCTCACCGTGACACAAGCCGCGAGTCATGCCTCACCACTTGATCGATGCACGCGTTGTTTGTGTCAGGGAGGCAGAACTACCTGTGCTGAGCTCACTGTGACACAAGTGACTTTTTAATATATATTATTACATATATATGGGGGCTTTTTGTGCTTTTAATTTGACAGGATAGTGGAGAGAGTGACAGGAAGCAAGTGGGAGAGAAAGATAGGATGGGATCAGGAAATGACCCGGGCTGGACTCGAACCCGGTTCCGGTGGGCACGTGGACCAGAATATGGTGTGGGCGCTGTAACCAGTTGCGCCACAGCACCACCCCATGAGTGACTTTTGGCATTGTGTAATGGGGTATAAGACAGAAGTCTTCATCACTTAAACACCTAAACACTTTGAAATTGAGCCATCCTTATTTATCATACCTCTCTATATGTTATTTCTTCTTGTAGTATTGCTTGACTGCAGAAGCTAAGACGGATGTTGTAAGATACAAAAAGAAGTCATGTGGCCACCCATACATGAAGAGAAACTTAAAAGAATGCCGGTTTCAGCTAACCATGTAATCAGCAGCCTTGTTACTCCACAGGTGATTTGGGTCTTGTGCGAAAGCCGATTTTAATGCAGGAACTGCCAGCTCAGCGTTCGGACATCCAGACGGACGTTCAGCTTTCACACGTACACACAGCACAATCTCCTCAGGCACATAAGTATTCCTTTGACCCCGATCCCCTCATTTAACTAAGACTCTCTCTCTCTTTCTTTCTTTCTTTCTTTCTTTCTTTCTTTCTTTTTTTCTTTCTTTCTTTCTTTCTTTCTTTCTTTCTTTCTTTCTCTCTTTCTCTCTCTCTCTCTCACATTCACACTCACACACACACACACACACACACACACATACCCTCAGAGAGTGTGTGTTTGATGCATAGCTGCCTTTTGAGCTGGTGTCCAGCCAGCATAAATTAAGCTGGTTATGAAAGCGGTGCAGCACAGTCTTGGGTTTAAGGGTTCAGGGCTGGAACTGGAGCTGCCGCTGCCGATGGGTGGACAAAGATAGGCTACACACTGACACGACATCAGGGCCCAGATACAGGAGCTGTGTGTGTGTGTGTGTGTGTGTGTGTGTGTGTGTGCTTAAGTACCAGTGTTTGTGCGGAGCTGACTCAGTCACTCTCGGAATGCCTCCATTTTATCTCCATTCAGCCTGATGGGGTGGGGGTGGGGGCATTAACGACCTTCTGCTCTCTAACTCGGCGCACGTGGATGCGGTCCGCATCGGCTCTCGCGCCCGCCCGCCCCACTGAGCTGTGCTTGCTGACGGCAGCTGGCTCTGCACGCCAGTTCTGCAGAATCCGCGCCCGTGAGCCCCTGGCCAGCGTCAGTCCTCTCCCCGCGGTCACAACGTCATGGAGCCGGGTAAATGATGACGGCAAAACAGCTGGTGTCTCTCCCTCTGAGGCAGGAGAGGCGTGCTGCGGGCAATGACGTCATCGGTGTAAGTCACCACCGCCGAGTGACGCTGCGCTTAAAGGTCGATGTAAACATCTGGTGTAAGCGTATGTTTTTTTGTTGTTTTTTTGCATAGGGGCACTGAGGTATCAAGTGTATTTTGAGTATCAGAGTATCAGGCTATAGACTGATGACAAGGCTTATCGGCTGTTGTGCAGCTGAGCCAGCCACCATTTCCTAAAATATTGCGAGTTATGGAATTGGATAAGTTGTGTGTGCGTGGTGCTTGTGTATGTGTGTGTGTGTGTGTGTAGGAGGTACGTGCATTTGTGTGTGTGTGTATGTGTGTGTTTGTACAAACACAAATGTGCCATGAGCTGTTGTGCAGTCCTGCCCCTCTGACCTTCTCTTCTGCCCGTCTACTGAGCTCTGTGCTGCTCTGCTCACTGTGCTTACACACTCTCACCAGCTGGATGGAGAGTAAATCTGTAATCTGCTTAGTGTGTGTGTGTGTGTGTGTGTGTGTGTGTGTGTTGGTAAGGAAAGGGGAACGAGAGAGAGCCATGCCACTGGTGGCAGTTTTTTTCCACATCACATTTACCAGATCTGTGGGTCAGTAGCTCACAACGAGTTTCTAACTCAGTCTAACAGAGATGGAGACGGAGAGAGACCGAGACCGAGAGAGAGACTGAGAGAGAGGGATAGCAATGGATCAAGAGCCTGGGAGGGAGGAAGAGAGAGAGAGTGCGAGGGAAAGAGGGAGGGTGAGTGGGACAAGCAAGCAGTGGGTCAGATGTTCACTGAGTGAGGATGTGAATCTGGAGCGATCATCCCTCCCGCCCGCCCGACTGTCCTCTAATTAGGGACAGGCTGCCATGTCGGCCGTCTCCCCAATTAGCCTGTGTCTGAGCCCTCCGCTCGACCCCAAATGTCGTCCCAGGGCTCGTTCTCCCCGTGTGCAGCCCACCGCTTCTGCCTTTGTGTAGGGCTGTGTGTGTGTGTGTGTTTGTGTGTGTTTTTGGGGGGGGTGTGGGGGGGGTCATGCCACCCAGTCTCTGACATACTCAGGGGAAACTCCAAAAGGCTTACCAGTCTTTGTGTGTCATTTTTAACTTTGCTATGTTAGAGGTACTTGAGTGCTGCTTCGTGTGTGTGTAGAGTGTGTGTGTAGAGTGTGCGCTCTGTCCAAGCTGTTGGGATTTCCAGTGAATCTCTCAAAACTATTTTGAGTGTGCAGCTGACCTATATAAGGACTTCTTATACAAACATGCAAACATGCCAGCACAGAGAGGGGGAGGGGGAGGGGGAGAGACAGGGTTACATTGCAACAGTGAAGGTCTCACTATGATCCCCCATAGAGATCAGGGGGGGTTGAAAGTGTAGGCTAAAGGTAGGAACTGATTCTCATCTAGATGTGCTCCGTGTTCCCCAGTGAGAGAAAGTGGAATAGAACATTATGCCCAATATTCCAATATGTGGTTTAATGTTCTGCATTTCTCATTAGTGGGTCACTTTGATACTAAAAGTATGATTCTATACTGTATGATATATGTACTGTCCCTGTGAATATCTGTGTGTGACTGTGTTTAGAGATAAGCAGGAATATTATGACTTTGCAGTGTTTCACTGTTCTGCATGGCTGCGTCAGCTATCTGCTCCGGATTGCCAGGTTGCCACTAATCAGAGTCTGATTCAGTGTAGTCCACGTGAGATGGGATGACCAACGCCATCTCCCGTCAGCCTGGAAGGATACTTAAACCCTAACTATTTCCTTGTCTAGTTAGAGCAGCTGATGGATCTTTAGGTGAAGTCATGCTGTCTCTCCCTTGATTCGCATCATTGTAAATAAACTCTGTTCCTGATTTTTCATACTATTGGTCTGACTGGGTCTCTATTAAATCTATGGTATCAAAATTACCATCACCAGGAATGTGATCAAAGCCGATGGAGTAGAGCGTTAATGTTTGAAGTTCAGATGAGTATAACTGGGGTATTAAGTGACTTGCCCACATTGGCATCAGTGCCTGCTTTATGATATCATATTGTACATGTTGTACAGGTGATTTGTTTTCATCAGGCGTGTGTGTGTGTGTGTGTGTGTGTGTGTGTGTGTGTGTGTGTGTGTCCTTGACTGGTCAGGTGGCAACTGGGACTCAAGGTTACTGTGTCCAGTGATTTTCCATCTTTCCTGATCACACCATTCTTTTTTATTGTGCGTGCGTGTATTGGGAGGTTGGGGTTGAGGGTGGTTTGGGCTTGGCAGGTACCAGACACTCACACACACACACACACACACTCACACACACACACACACACACACACACACACACACACACACACACACTCCCCCCTGATGGCCTGCTTGTGTGTCATCGGCAGGCTGTGACGCTGGTTTGCCGTAAAGCACTGTTATATAAACAGCGAGTTGCACCAATGTTACATAACCCCATGACTCCTCAATGCGCCCCCAACCCAACAAAACCCTCCCCACATTTCCCAGTCTACACCCCCCACCACTCTCTCTCTCTCTCTCTCTCTCTCTCTGTCTCTCTCTCTCTCTCTCTCTCTCTCTCTCTCTCTCTCTCTCTCTCTCTCTCTCTCTCTCTCTCTCTCTCTCTCTCTCTCACACACACATGCACACAATTACCCCCGCCCCCCTTGCAAACACACGCACATGCACACACTTACTGTTTTCTCTCTGTCTGGGTTTCCTATTGTAGATAAGGACTCAGCTTATGTAAATGTGACGTTAAATAAAGCATTGAGGCTTTTGTGTGCTTCGCCAAGTGTGTCGTGTGTGTGTGTGTGTGTGTGTGTGTGTGCGTGTGTGTGTGCGTGCGTGTGTGCGTGCGTGTGTGTGTGTGTGATGTGCGATGTGCACTTTCACTTGCACATTATCCTGCGCCCCAGGCTTGTGTTCAGAGGCATGTGTGTTTGTAAATCTAATTGTCTTCTCTCCCATTCAGCCTTTTGTAACAGTGGAATGGTACCACACCGCAGGTGGAATCGTCAATGAGTGTGTTCACAGAGAATGAGTGCCCATAGAGCATACATTTATTTCTCGGTGTGTGTGAGTGAGAGGGAGAAAGAAAGCGAGAGTGTGTGTGAGAGAGAGGGAGAGATAAGGAGAATGTGTATTTGTGTGATGGACAGTAACAGCATCCAAAACTGGCACACTTGCAGGAATAGGAATTCACCCCTCCCCCTGCTATGAAGAGAACATTAAAATAACAGAGACAAAGAGAGAAAAAAGAATAGAAAGTGTGTGTGAGAGAGAGAGAGCTGTCTCTATCTAAGAACAAATTTGATCTTTTTTCCAAATCCTCCCCCCTGTGGACAGACCTTTTTGTAGTGAACAGTTTCTTCATCTGTATTTCATTCCAACTGTCACATCCCTTGAGCATGTTTTTGTATGGATCCTCCTGTGTGTGTGTGTGTGTGTGTGTGTGTGTGTGTGTGTGTGTGTGTGTGTGTGTGTGTGTGTGTGTGTGTGTGTGTGTGTGTGTGTGTGTGTGTGTGTGTGTGTGTGTGTGTGTGTGTGTGTGTGTGTGTGTGTGTGTGTGTGTGTGTGTGTGTGTCTTGAACATATTTTGGAGGGAGGAGGAGTGTCTCACCCAAATCCTTGTTGTGCTCGGGGCGTTATGTAACGGTCATGTTCTCCCTCATCAGAGTGGCGTCACGCGCCTGTCACCTCCCCCTTTCATCTCCTCTCTGATTATAATTGGACGGCGGCCACGCTTTTTGTTTGATTATCGTTGCCACGGTAGTCCTGCTGCAGCAGCCTGTGTGTGTGTGTGTGTGTGTGTGTGTGTGTTTCTGTGTGTCTGTGTGTGTCTCTCTCCCTCTCTGGGTGTGTTTTCGGTGTGTGTGTGTGTTTCTGGGTATGTGTGTGTCTTTCTTTCTTTCTCCCTCTCTCATACACACACTCACACACACATGAAACCAAACTCCATAACCACTGCACACATGCACCACATAGACCAGACAACACAAAGCTGTGTGCGCACATGATATCAGGCATGGCACGCATGAATGCCAGCTCTAACACGCACATACAGTACACACAGAATGGACCCAGAATACAGAGAAAATGGCCAGCTCTGACTCAGACCAATTCAAAGCAATCAGTGACAGAGGCATAAACACATTTTATCCATTTATTTATGTCCACATGAAGAAAATGGTACAGGGCCACAAATATTAAGAATGCAGTACAATACATACATTATGCAAACCCATGGACTGTAGCATGCACCAGAGAGAGAGAGAGACACACACACACAAACACACACACAGAGAGAGAGAGAGAGAGAAAGAGACACAGAAAAAGAGAGAGAGAGAGTTTTGGTTTCCTTGGTCCCGGAGTGGAGGTGAATGGCGCTCTGTTCATTATGTAAGGCTCCATTGCATAACCTGGCCATCACTTGTCCCCTCTGTTAGAACGGTGAGGACTTTCTCCTGAAGGTGTGTGTGTGTGTGTGTGTGTGTGAAAGAAAGACAGAAAGAGAGCGAAATAGTGAAGCCGACCTATCAAACGCAGGAAACCAGTCTCCACTCGAAAAGATCAATGCCTTTGTCCGAGAGCACTGCTGATGGTCCTCGAGAGACGTTGCGTCATCATTACGCTAGACATGTCCAGACCTTTGGTTGCTATGCATCCCTAAATTCAACACAGCCACACAACTGACCTCTCACGTCGTCCGCACCTTTTCATAGTAGAGGCTCTTACTGCTCCCTCCACACTTATAGGAGAAATCCAGCAATTTTTCACATAGATCTCCATTTCTCGAGGTCACAGAGTACTGTTGGTATGAGCTTGAGTTTCAGGTATCAACAGGTAAAGCAGCCAGGCAGCGCTACACTCTAGTGGGCACGAACATAGGGGCTCACAGACATGCCCCAGAGTGTAGCGCTGTAGCTGCCTGAAAGCTCTAGCTGTTGGCTGCAGCAACTCGAGCTATGAAGAACTGATATTTTAGTTTTTTTTTTCATAGTTTTTTTCGTACCGGCAGTACTCGGTGACCTTGAGAAGCGGCGATCTATGAGAAATGGACGGATTTCTCCTTCAAGGTGATCCGTACAAGTGGTGAGGTGGAGGAGAAGAGGAAAAAGAGGGGGATGTGAATGACAGAGTGGAGAGGGAGGAGAGGACTGTGAATATGGTCAGAAAGCGGGAGTGAAAGAAGAGGGGGGTGCAGCAGAAGTGTAAACGATTAAATGATAAGGTGATGGAGAGACAAGAGAGGAGAGGAGTGGAAAGGAGAGGAGAGGACCTGAGAGATTTGTGTGAGCTAGCCCAAGTGCCCAAGTGTGCACTCATTTACACTTCGATTCGCTGGTTGCATAAGGGTCACGGCTCCGTTAGCTTCGGCCAAGAGATATTTCTGGAAAGGGAGAGAAGGAGAGGAGGACTGAGAGGAAGCACAAAGAGGAGGGGGGCTACTTACTCCCCACCCTCACTGACTGCTCTGTGTGTGTGTGTGTGTGTGTGTGTGTGTGTGTGTGTGTGTGTGTGTGCTCTGAACTATGGCGCATTTCAGGAATCGTTATGTAAGTGTTCTTTAAGATGGCGGGTGTGAGGTGTGTGTGTGTGTGTGTGTCTGTGTGTGTGAATGTGTGAGTGTTTGTCTACAACATTAACTAATCAGGGGCAAAAAACATCTAAAGTGATCCATTCTAACATCCGAATGTATTAAGCTGTGACCAAATCCCCTTCAGCCTGTAGTGTGCTAGACTATCTCTCCAGCCTGTAGTGTGCTAGACTATCTCTCCAGCCTGTAGTGTGCTAGACTATCTCTCCAGCCTGTAGTGTGCTAGACTACACTATCTCTTCCACTTGTTCCTGATCTCTCTGCCCTCTGTCCCTCTCTCTTGTCTTATCTCCTCTCTCTTGTGCTGTTTTGACGTACCGTGGCACAGGATGTGTGCCTCTCTTGCCAGGATGTGCGACCGATTATGGGGCCAGAAAGCAGACGCTCTACGTAAAAAAAAATCCCTCTTTGTACCACTGACCTTTCGGTATCTAGTACACACACACAATCTATCTATCTCCCACACATACATACATACACACTACTACACAACACTGTATAGCATTTCTACACTTATATCATTGTAAACGTTGTGTGCGTGGTCACATAGACATGTCGTGGTTGTATCATTGTAAACGTTGTGTGCGTGGTCACATAGACATGTCGTGGTTGTATCATTGTAAACGTTGTGTGCGTGGTCACATAGACATGTCGTGGTTGTATCATTGTAAACGTTGTGTGCGTGGTCACATAGACATGTCGTGGTTGTATCATTGTAAACGTTGTGTGCGTGGTCACATAGACATGTCGTGGTTGTATCATTGTAAACGTTGTGTGCGTGGTCACATAGACATGTCGTGGTTGTATCATTGTAAACGTTGTGTGCGTGGTCACATAGACATGTCGTGGTTGTATCATTGTAAACGTTGTGTGCGTGGTCAGACATGTCGTGGTTGGAGAAGTGTGTCAGCAGGCACACAGAGGCAGACTTTTCCGCCAGACATGGCACAGCACTGTGGGTCTATATGCCTCCACAGGTCCAGTCATTAGCAGATTGAGAGGCGTTTTATGTAATTTGTTGTTAGTTGTGTGGTGTCATCAGCCCCCATGCTCCAGTCTACCGTGCTGCATTATATAAATGATTTGTCCTCCTGCCGTGACCCACTGGGCGCCCATGCATCTGAGCAGCAGAGTTCCAGCAACTGGCAGGTTTTTTTTCTGCTTTTTCCTACTCTCACTCTGTGTGTGTGTGTGTGTGTGTGTGTGTGTGTGTGTGTGTGTGTGTGTGTGTGTGTGTGTGTGTGTGTGTGTGTGTGTGTGTGTGTGTGTGTGTGTGTGTGTGTGTTTTCTGAGAAACCTTTTTATGGGATGACTGTATATGGTTAGGGTTCCCACAGGCGAGTAAAGAGTAGAGCAAAATAAAACTTCCCAAGAGTTACTTGATTGTGTGTGTGTGTGTGTGTGTGTGTGTGTGTGTGTCCGTGTCCAGATTCAGACTTGAAGTAATGTTTGTATCCACAGTAACCTTGGCAGTGTGTGTGTGTGTTTGAGAGTATGTGTTTGGGGGGCCAGAGCGAGCGATCTCTCTCTCTCTCTCTCTCTCTCTCTCTCTCTCTCTCGCTGCGCGGACTGTGCCTGGGCCCGTTTCATAAGCAGCAGATATTTATGAGCGCAGCTTGCATAACTGCGATTTAGCTCAGTGCATCTTGACCTGATCCTGTCACCGTGCTGTCATCCAGAACAAGCAGTACCAGTGCCACTGCTTCTCCAGAGACAGACAGACAGACAGACAGACAGACCAGACAGACAAGACAGACAGACAAGACAGACAGACAGACAGACAGACAGACAGACAAGACAGACAGACAAGACAGACAGACAGACAAGACAGACAGACAAGACAGACTGACAAGACAGACAGACAGACAAGACAGACAGACAGACAGACAGCACAAGGAGGCTGTCAGTGGCAGCGCGTTTGTTGCCTAACATGGAGCACTTTCTGGGCTGTTTATGGCAGTGGAGGCCTCCTCATCTGTAGCAAGAGGGAGAATTGTTGTGCACTCATTCTCTTCTAGATGCTTGTGTGTGTTGTTGTTTGTAATATAATTATTAAAAAGTGAGAATTTTAACCAATCAAGCCAAACTAAAATATTATGTGTGTCTGCTTTAAGGTGAATATTTATCAAAATGTTCCCCTTGTCACTTTCCTCCTTTTTCTCTCTTACTCTCTCTTTCTTTACCTCCTTCTCTCTCTGTCCCTTCCTCCAGACCAGCCAAAGGGCGCTGCGTTCAGCTCAGAGAATGAAGCTCAGGGCGGCGACTCGTCGGGATGGCAGTGCACGCCGCCATCGTCCACATCCTCCTCGGGCGAGGCGCCCTCGCAGCCACCCTCGGGCCCCGCCGCCCGGCCCGCCAGCCACAGCCCCTCGGCGCTGGCCTTCAGCGGAACCAAGAAACGGAGCTCCAAGCCCGCCCACCTGAGGAGGAACATCAGGTGCGTACAGGACCCGCGTCACCGCACCCCACCCCACTGCACCGCATCCCACCCCACCTCTCTGTTTTCTCCAAACTCCATTCTCACAAATCTCCAACCTTGCAAACCTCAAAAATGCCAACCTTCCAAATCTCTCAAGACTTGCCACTTACTGCATGTCCCTTACCTTGATCAGATGTACTGATGTAAGTCAAGTAGGTGGAGCTATGAGATAGGCCTTTGGCCTAGATTAATAATTCTTAATGACAAACCATGTTGTTGACCGCATATATTTGGAAGAAAACCTCCACCACAGTTGGAAGTATTTGTTATGCAAGGTTTTAATAAAATGCCCTTGCCACAAGGACATTTTTATTAACATATGTAACATGTAACACAAATTGCATAAACAAAGGGAAAGCAGTCATGACTCTGTTAACTCAAAACAGTGGAACACTCTGGGGCCTGGCCTTTGGGGCAGTAGACCCCATAGCGGTTCCCTAAAGCTTAGTTCCATCAAACCAGAACCAAACCTGGCTACAGTAACTCCACTGCCTCCAGAACCAAACCCGGCAACAGTAACTCCACTGCCCCCAGAACCAAACCTGGCTACAGTAACTCCACTGCCCCCAGGCCTCTTAGTAGTGATGGGCAAATGAAGCTTTGGTGAACCACTGAACCACAGCATTGTGAACCTAGCGACACTAGCTGAAAAGCAAAAAGATGGCCGCCACACATACATTTTTCAACATAAAAGTCCTTAGCAAACCAATATTTTTGGTTACATATACTGGTTTGGGTAAGGACTTTTATGTTGAAAAATCTACATGTGGCAGCCATATTGGATTTTTTCATTAGTGTTGCTAGCTTCACACTGCTGTGGTTTAGTGGTTCACCAAAGCTTCATTTGCCCATCACTACCTCTTAGTACCCCGTCCATATAACCACAGTAAGTAATATGCAGGTCTGTAACCCTAATTCTGGTCCTCTCCATCTAACTTTACCAACCCACACCAACCTTAAGCTTAAACCCCAGTGGCTACCTCCTCCTCCTCCTCCTCACTCTGACAGCCTAACTCTCCAACCAATTCCCCCTGTAGCAACATAGCGCAAAACTGGTCTGCTACTTAAGCCCCAGGCTCTCTAGTTTTATCCTCACTCTAACTGTGTGTGTGTGTGTGTGTGTGTGTGTGTGTGTGGGAGAGAGCCTTCAGTCTGCAAACCCTTGTTACTCATTGCTTGGAAGGCCGCCTGGCAACAGTACTGCGCTGTGTGGGATTACAGCTCTCTTATATTAAAGACTAAACACACACACACAAAGTCTCAAACACAGATGCACTCACACACTCTCAGAATGCTCTTATCCCCATGTGATCTGGCACGCTTCAGTCTGTCTACACATCATGAGCAGGGATGCCCCAGGCCCATTCTGACATCTCTCTCCCCCTCTCTCTTTCTGTCTTCTACCTTTCCATATCTCTCTCCCTCTCTCCTCTCTGCGTGTCTGTAGGAAGCTGCTGCGGGAGCATCAGCTGGAAACAGGCACTAAGACTGCCCAGCAGGAGGAGCTAGAAAGACGGAGGCGTCTGGAACAGCAGAGGAAAGACCTCCCCTCAGGCTCACCCTCAGCCTACTCCCAAACACCAGGTAACACACACACACACACACATACAGACCAGCTAGAAAATCCTTAGAAGCAGACCCCTTACACACACACAACAGCCCTGTCTGTTTTTTCAGCTTGTCACCATTTGCTAGGCAATATAAGATCAGGCATCTTAGACTTGCATCAGACTGTCCAGACACATGCACAAAAACACACTGTCTATCTAGCTTACTATATAGACTCTGGAAAATAGTTAAACCACCATGCACACACACACACACACACACACACACACGCGCATACATGCATACACACACACATACACACTGACACATTAAGGAACACACACAGGGGCGCTCAGGTGACCCCCACAGGAAAGGTCACCCATCCTGCACCACAGGGGCCTAAACTTTATCACATGCTCCTGGGTCAGCACACACACAAACACAGTCAGCCGTGTCAATAGATGCAGCCCTGGACCAGGGGGAGCACGATCCTATTACTGCAGCAGGACCTCCCGCTGTGAGAGCAGGGGCCCCAAACACACACACACACACACACACACACACACACTTACACACCCAGGGGAGGATGGCAGAGGAACAGAGGGGAGACTGCGTGACCTGCATGCGTTAGCGCTCCTGCTGCAGGTCTGTCTGGTGATCAAAGAGCTCTCCCGCCACATGTCTACCAGTGTAGGCATAAGGCAGACTTAGACCTTAGTAGGGGTCATGGAGGGGTCGTGGCTCCCCAGGATGTGATGGTGTTGAATGGCACACATATCCCACATGGGATGGGGAGGTGGAGGACACATTTTTTAAACTGTCCCCTGTTCTCTCTTTCCCTTCTTCTCTCTCTCTCGCTCTCTCTCTCTTTCTTCCCCCCTCTTCGCTTCCTCTTCTCCAGGAGACGAGTCCCTGAGTGCATCTGCTCAGGTGTCTAAACAAGAGCTAATCTGTCTAGACACCAGCACCAGCAGCCTAGACACCTGTGAGGACGATGGCAAGGCATCGCCGCTCTCAACGCTCACTGCTAAAGAAGGTAAGTCTGTGTTACCCACATCATACACACCTACACACACACACACACACACACACACACACACACACACACACAGGCACAGCAAAATCCCTGCTCGCGTCACCCATAAAGATAAGACATGCTCCCTAAATGGAGTGCTTATCTGCAGCTTAGGGCGCGAGTTTGATATTTCGGGGAGGATATTTTTAAGTGTGTTTGGGTGTCATCCTTTTGGCCGGTCAGACAGAGAGCCACACATTCCCATGAGACGAAGATCCTCAATGCTAATGTCAGTAATGCCAGTCATGTTTCACAGTCCACAATTAATCACTCGCACACAGACACACAGACACACACACACACAGACACACACACATGTACACACACACACACATTTGGAGTGCTGGGGAGGCAGTGAAAGTAGAAACTGGATTTGGATTGAACTTGAGGAACAGAACACTATGTAAATCCTTCCTGGGTACAGCTTGTGCTGTCCCCCAAGTAACAACACTACACAAATACACACACACACACACACACACACACACACATGGTTAAGGCCAAGTTTAAATAGTTCCTGAATTCTGTGGGCTTTTTTCAGCACACACACACGCACACACACACACACACACACACACACACACACACACACACACACACACACACACACACATATATTTGTGGGAATTCATTAAAATGTCTTTTAGTGTGTGTGTGTGTGTGCGTGTGTGTGTGTGCGTGTGTGTGTGTGCGGTGCGCTTGCATGCAAAAGACAGAAAGAAAGGGTTCACAGAAGTAAGACAGTGCACTGGAGACAAGAAGTAGGTCTTTGGGGCAGAGGTGTGGCTAACGCTGGTTGGGTGCCAGCTCGCAGTCATGACTTTTTTGCTGGCTTATATAACCCTTTCTCTCACAGTGTAATCCAGCTTGTGTAACCGCCCATTCAGAGAGTTATATAACACACACACACACACACACACACACACACCACACACATCACCACATGTAGTACATACACATTCACTGTTTCATCTGTCTGCCCTACCCCCATTTCTTATGTACCATGTTAAACACATACTTTCACACTTGTGTAATTTTGCATCACAATTATAAAATAGACCTTGTGCCCTGGTTATGCATGTAACAGATTGGTTTTATAACCTGCCTTGTGTAACGGAAAGTTTTGAAATGCATTTTTGCCCCAACGTGCACTACTCAGTATTTAGGACGTATACGGGATCTGTTTCCAGGTAAAGCACAAGGTTAGGTCATCCATTAACTGAGCGGCATTTACCCGTTAAGAGTGCAGTGTGTTATGTATATAATGATATGTATGGGGGAGTCTGCCTTGTAAAAGGGTTCAAAGTATTTTTGTCTTTTTGTGCGCCTTTTGAAAGTTGCCCCCCCCCCCCATATTTAAAGGGATAAATCAAAAGCCTTGTCAGTGTAGTTTCTCATCTGTGCTCAGACAGACAGGGCTCTCCAAACACCAGCAGGTGGTTCTGAGCCCAGTGGAGGTCTAATCATCCGTCTCGTAACAATATTATAATGGTGGTCAAGGCATGAAAAGCCCGCTGATGAAGCTTAAGCTTCTCAGTTGCGCTTGACCTTGGTGATGGATGATGCTTAAATGATAAAAAGGATGAGATATTCACTGTGTGTGTGTGTGTGTGTGTGTGTGTGTGTGTGTTCGTTCAGATGTGATTGAGCTGAGTTCCAGTGAAGATGACTCCCTGCACACCAGCAGAGGAGCAACCAATGAGGACGAAGAAGAGGAGGAAGAGGCGGGCCCTGGCACTGAGGAGAGCTGCGGCGCGCACGCCAACGACAACCTTAACCAACCAGACGCTCAGGGGCGTGTCCTGGTTAACGTCAATCACCCAGCCGATGAGAGTGACATCTACCTCTCCCCCCAGCTGGCCAGAGTGGTCAAGCCCCACCAGGTAACCAGCACACCTGTGTGTTACTGGGCTTCAGACTGACATTTTAGTCTTTCAGGCCTCAATAAGTGTAGTGCGAATATCAAATTCATAATGATATCAATGTCAATAAAAGAGTAATAACTCTACACTTTACAAAACTCCATTTGTCTTTGTTTTTTATCCTCCCTCTTCTTTCTTCTGCTTTCTTGTCTACTCTCACATCCCCTCTTCCAACTCTCTCTCTTTCCCTCTGCCTCCCTCCCTCCCTCCCTCTTCCTCTGTCTCTGTCTGGCTGTATGTCTGTATAGATCGGTGGGATCAGATTTCTGTATGACAATCTGGTGGAGTCGGTGGAGCGCTTCAAGAGCAGCAGTGGCTTCGGCTGCATCCTGGCCCACAGCATGGGCCTGGGCAAAACCCTTCAGGTCATCTCCTTCATCGACATCCTACTGCGCCATACTGAAGCTCACACCGTCCTCGCCATAGTCCCTGTGAGTGTGTGTGTGTGTGTGTGTGTGTGTGTGTGTGTGTGTGTGTGTGTGCATAACGATGTGTGTGTGTGTGTGTGTGTGTGTGTGTGTGTGTGTGTGTGTGTGTGTGCATAACAATGTGTGTGTGTGTGTATGTGTAAGGATGTGTGTGTGTGTGTGTGTGTGTGTGTGTGTGTGTGTGTGTGTGCATATTGGATGTGTGTGTGTGTGTGTGTATGCGTAAGGATGTGTGTGTGTGTGTGTGTGTGCATAAGGATGTGTGTGTATGTGTAAGAATGTGTGTGTTTATATTTGTGTTTTGTTGTACACACTGCATCCATATTGATCTATGGACTGACTTCATTTCCTTCATTTCCTTTCCTTGTTTCTGTCCTGGTTTCTCTCTCTTTCTCTCCCTCTCCCTCTTCTATCTGTCGTTTCTGTCCTTTTTTCTTTCTTTCCAAATGTTCTCTCCTCCTCGTTCTCTTCCTCCTCTGTCTCCCCCCCCTTTCTCTCTCTCTCACTCTACCCTTCCTGTTGTTGCGTCCTGCAGGTGAACACGCTTCAGAACTGGCTGTCGGAGTTCAACCTTTGGGTCCCGCCCGCTGAGGCCCTGCCTCCCAACACTGACCCCGCCCACGCTACGCCACGTTCCTTCAAGGTCCACATCCTCAACGACGAGCACAAGTAAGCCACCACGCCATCACCTCTGGCATCACTCGAGGGAGGGGGGCTACTGTCCGCAGGTCTCATAAAGATCCGTCCTTAACCCTTAAAGGTGTAGGTTTTTGAACATTCTAAGTTCCGCAACAATTGAAGGTTCTAAAATTCTATGTTGAATTCAGTGAACCCAGATATTCTTTAGAACGTTCATTTCTCAACATTCCCATCACACCGGTGTGACGGTACTCCTTTAAGGGTTAATGTTCTGGAAGCACCACGTTCATCACATCACATGTTCTGGTCCGGGCTCCACATCTCCTACTAGGGTTTTGGTCATGTGGACAGTTTGAATGTGGATCCAATGTCCTGCACACAGATTGCAAAAGCTGTGTAGGCCCTGCGCACATTTGCTTTTTAGTAGAGTGCTAAGTACGGACCACACCACCCGCTCCTGCAACCTAAACTTTCTTCAATTGAGAGTTTACCACTTAACACCATTTGCCAAGTTCAGGTTAATTGCATATGTACATTGGTTCATTTGAAACATGTTCCCAGTTATTGCCTTAAAACAAACTCAAGCTGTCATTATATTGAAGACAATTTTCTAACTGTTTCTGAGGAGCAATCAGTACCATACAGTCAGATGGCTGCCAAACAGACGGCAGCACATGAGGTCCCCCCCCCCCCCTTAGCTCGCGCAGTTTGGCGGAGAGTCCCGCTCCTGCCCCCCTGTGAGCGTCTGTGCTCGGGCAGAAGGGCTCTCGCCGGCCTGATGAATGTTTGATGACTCACTCTTCACAGTTTCAGCGCCTGGGCGTGTACAGAGCGCTCACAGCCCACTCACAGCTGCTCCTCTGCACTCCACGCTCTCTCTGTGTTCTCTCTCTATTTCTCTCTCTCATTCTCACTCTTCCTTTTTCACTTTCTCCATCTTTCTCTCTTTGCTCTTCTTATCTGTTTTTGCCCCAGCCCCCTCCACTCACATATGCCACAACACTTCATCAGAGTTCGTGAAAGTGCTCTCCTTTAGGTTTATACAAGTGGGGACAGAGCTCAGTAGTTCTCCTTATGACCTGCCTGCCTGTCTGTCTGTCTATCTTTCTTCCTTCCTGTGTTTTCTTCATCCATTTATCGGCCTCTCTCATTGTTGTGCGTGGTTAACTGAGCAGAAGTGAACAGACAGACACTGACCCAAACGTACATGACACAGAAAGGCTGAGATTCTAAAGCCACGTGTGTCCTCGTTTTGAGATCACTACAGTCACGTGTGTTTATGGCGTTTGCATAAACGGATGTTTTTTTCCTCTCTCCCACTAATCAGAACCACGGCGGCCCGTGCCAAGGTGGTGGAGGACTGGCACAGGGACGGCGGTGTGCTGCTAATGGGCTACGAAATGTACCGGCTGCTGTCGCTCAAGAAGAGCTTCGTGGCTGGCCGCAAGAAGAAAGCCAAGAAGCCCACCGGGCCGGTCGTCATTGACCTGGACGAGGAGGACCGCCAGCAGGAGCTGCTGAAAGGTTGGTCCTGCTGCCAATCAATCTCCTCCGCAGCCAATCACAGCTGATGGCCCATTGGATAGCATCTTATTCCGTTCCTATCTTTTTAAACCCAACTGTGGGAATATATTTGGTAATCATGTAAATATTTAGGCTGTAAAAAATAGTCTGCTATCTTTAATATGCATCTGTCAAATTGCAGTGCCTTAAAACAAACACATGGATGGTCTATATGATCACAATCTGGATGGTCTATATGATCTGTTATCAGACCTTACTACTTATGGCTGCTGGCTACTGCTAATGCATCTGTCTAAGTTTGGTACTATGAATGACTGTTTGACTGACCCTTTCCCAGGCATTGAGAAGGCTCTGTCTTGGCCTGGACCTGACGTGGTGATTTGCGACGAGGGCCACCGCATCAAGAACTGCCACGCAAGCACGTCGCAGGCGCTCAAGGGCATCCGCACGCGGCGTCGCGCGGTTCTGACGGGCTACCCGCTGCAGAACAACCTGATCGAATACTGGTGCATGGTGGACTTTGTGCGGCCCGACTTCCTGGGCACGCGGCAGGAGTTCAGCAACATGTTCGAGCGGCCCATTCTGAACGGGCAGTGCGTGGACAGCACACCCGAGGATCTACGGCTCATGCGCTACCGTAGCCACGTGCTGCACAGCCTGCTGGAGGGCTTCGTGCAGAGGTAGGGAGAGAGGCAGAGAAAGATTCTCACGCACGCACGCATACATACATTAGTGATGTGTATTGTTGTCGAGTCGTGCCTTCCTAAACGGCAAGTCTGTGTTGAACGTGTGTTTCCCAGGCGGGGTCACGACGTGCTGCGCTCCCAGCTGCCGCCGAAGCAGGAGCACGTCATCCTGGTGCGCCTGTCCCCCCTGCAGAGGGCGCTGTACACAGAGTTCATGAACCGCTTCCAAGAGGCCGGCAACAGCGGCTGGCTCAGCCTCAACCCCCTCAAGGCCTTCTGCGTCTGCTGCAAGGTGTGTGTGTGTGTGTGTGTGTGTGTGTGTGTGTGTGTGTGGATTTCCTCAAATTAAGTTTAATTCAGAGAGAGACAGACAGACAGAGAGAGATGGAAAGAATGATTGTGTGTGTGTGTGTGTGACTTAAAAGTGTCTAAGTCACTCAATGAGGAAAACTGAGAAAGTTGAAAGCCCATTATTATTTTTAAGTGAATCTACCGGTACGAACTTGTCTGATGCTCAACGTGCCATCTGTTGTACTTTCAGATCTGGAACCATCCAGATGTCCTCTATGAGGCGTTACAGAAGGAAAACCTGGCCAATGAGCAGGACTTGGACCTGGACGACATCACCACCAACCAGAACCGTTGCCCTGCCCCCAACCAGAAGAGCAAGCAGGCAGAGATGACCAGCAGTGAGGGAGGGCTCAGCCTCTCCGCCCTGCAAGAGAGGGCCAACCAGGTCCTCTCCTACGAATGGGTGAGCCCCCTCTCACTTGTTTTACGTTATGTTTTACGTGGTCATACACTTTGTAAGCATACTGTCTGATTAGACGATAGCCTATTCATTTGTTCAGTTTGTGGGTCATGCAAGTGTGGCTACCATTGATGAATTAGTGCCTTTAAACATGTACCTTTGTCAGGCAAAGGACATCATGGCTGATTACAAGACTGGGCTTTTGGAGAACTCTGCCAAGATGGTGCTGCTGTTCCATCTTATTGATGAGAGTGTTAGGAATGGCGACAAAATCCTGGTCTTCAGGTATGGAAATACTCATCTGTATATACACACACACTCACATACAAACACACACAAACACACACAAACACAATACACAAAACAAGCACGCCCAAATGCACACACACAGACACAGACACACATATTGACAAACACACCACACAAACACACATAAACTTACTCACTCACTCACTCTCTCATACATTGACACAAAGACACACACACAAAGGTGCGCACACACACTCACACCATTCATATGCAAAATACAAGATTTAATTTAGATACAAATGCTTAATCGCAACGAAATATGAATCTCATGACATTACTTGCCTTATCTAACTCTATCACTTCCCTCATCTTTCATTCTTTTCTTTGCAGTCAAAGCCTGTCCACTCTATCAGTTATCGAGGAGTTTTTGGCCAAGAGAATGATGCCTGAAACCAGGGCATCCAGTCTGAAACAGAACTGGGTTCGCAACGTCAACTACTACCGTAAGTGGTCTGGTTCTACCGTAAGTGGTCCTATAGTGACCACTGTTGTCATGGAGTCTTTATCCAGACCCATAGCTACCTAGTTCAAAGCGCTCCAAGAGCTGTTGTTATTTTGGGGGCAGAGACAGCAGAAGTATATATCGCCATCTAGTGGCTGTCTTTTGTCATTGAACTGCTTTGGGGTTGTATAAGGTTGCGTCCTTGTGGTGACGCTACATTGCAGTTTTCTTTGTCTGTCTTAAAGGGCTCATGTTTTGATGTGTCATAGAGTAACTTCCCCATGTCGAGTCTGTGTATGAAGTGTAAAGTTACTTGCCATGCCTATGTAGCTGTCTATCTGACACCAAGCATGTGGCTCAGCAGGATTGGATGGAAGCACGTCTGCCTCTGAAAGGGAGAGACTCATAAACCAGTTCAACGATCCAGCAAACACCTCAACCTTGGTCTTTCTGCTATCCACCAGGTAACACATACACCCACTCACACACGCACAGACATACTGACCCATTTACACATGCACACGTCGTCACCATGACCACACACAGATCAACATTTCTGCCGTCGTTTTTTAGGGCTGGCTGCCTCGGGGTGAACTTGATCGGTGCGAACCGTGTGGTGGTGTTCGACGCCTCCTGGAACCCTTGCCACGACGCACAGGCGGTGTGTCGGGTGTATCGCTACGGGCAACGGAAGCCCTGTCACATCTACCGGCTGGTGTGTGACTTCACCCTGGAGAAGAAGATCTACGACAGGCAGATCTCCAAACAGGGCATGTCAGGTAAAAACAACACTGAGTCCTAATGGGAGAAAGGAATAACAGACAGACAGACTACTGTATGGAGCACACAGGGGCACAATTCATCGGCACTGCCTGCACTGAGTGCAGACCATTAAAAAGATGAGCCTCAGTCACGCTTTCCTGGTTAGCTCAGTGGGCAGCACCTCACACACACATACACACACACAAGCGCCTCTCTCTCTCTTGCTGAGAGTACTTCAGAGAGTGGAGCCCACTTCACCCCAGAGGGCGAGACAGAGAGTGTGTGAGGGAGAGCGCCACGCACTGAGAGTGGTCAGGGGGCAGACTAACTGACTGAGTGCCACAGACAAACAGCTGATTCGCAGTAGAATAGGATAGGTGTGCAGTAGAATAGGATGGGTGTGCAGTAGAATAGGATGGGTGTGCAGTAGAATAGGATGGGTGTACACTCAGCTGGAGGGGACAGAGGGGAGTCACATTAATCAGATCATGGATAGAGTTGGTACTTGGTCCCCATTTAATACAGCTTTTAATACAGTTAGTGGGCATGAGGTGTGTGTTTGTGTGTGTGTGTGTGTGAGAGAGAGAGAGAATGAGGTGTGTGTGTGTGTTGTGTGTGTGTGTGTGTGTGTATGTTGGTTAACCCTGGACGTCTCCGTTTAGACCGCGTGGTGGACGACCTGAACCCCGTACTGACGTTCACTCGGCGGGAGGTGGAGTCCCTGCTGCACTTTGTGGAGGAGGAACCGGAGCCGGACGAGTCAGCCAGGCTGCTGCAGTCGCAGCAGGACATGGAGCTGGTCATCAAACAGGCCTGCCAACGCTACCCCCACCTCATCACCAAGGTGACCACACACAACAACAACAACGACTAGCAACTAGCACACACACAGGCACTGTGATGATAACTGCCAAGCAGGCTCTGCGATAAATTAAGAGAGATACACTTTCAATTGATGGCTCCTGATGTTATAATTAATGATCACTTAGTTCACATTTGAACCAATTCAGGAATTATAATTATTATTATAATTACAGTTATTTTCATTAAATTGTAATTAAAAGCTGGTATTTTTTATTAGTAGCACAAAGTGAAGGATTGATATAAATCCACTCAGAGGGAGGATGTCAACCAATTAGCCATTATTCTCATTTTTCCCTCTTCTTCTCCTTCATCGTTTCCAGCAACCTTTCCATCACGAGTCTCTGCTGATAGACCGTCGTGATCTCAAACTGTCCAAGGCGGAGAAGAAAGCTGCTAAGAAGGGCTACGAGGTGGAGAAGCGGGCATCTGTGCCCTATACGCGCCCCTCCTATGCCCACTACTACCCTGCCAGTGACCAGAGCCTCACCAACATCCCAGCCTTTAGCCAGCGCAACTGGTGAGTTATTTTAATCTGAAGGCAGACACGACACCAGACTCACTCACAGCTGCTGAAATATACAGCAGACTCACAGAGATGTTTTAGATAGATACTAGATAGATAGATAGATAGATGTTAGATGATAGATGATAGATGATAATTGTTGGTGGTAATTGTTGTTACAGATTGTTACTCAATCCAGTTAAGGAGAACAGAAAGAAAATCAAAACAAAAAAGTAAATAAATAAATTGTTCAGATGATCAATTTTGTAGTGTTAAGGAGTCTGATTGCTGAGCGGACTTTTGCTACTTTTGAAACTGAACCTTAAGAGCCTTAACTTCCAGTGTTTCTCTTATGAGCCTTAACGTTCAGTGTTTCTCTGTGTGGTTCTTGTCCTTTGTATTCTTAAATTGTGCTCTTCTTGACCAGGCGACCTCCACCAAGGCAGGAGGAGAAGCCGATGGCCAGTGTCCGGCCCGTCCAGTCGACTCCGGTTCCAATGGCGCCACGGCAAGCGTCCCAGGGAACAGGCCCTGCCTCCTCCGCTTCTGCAAGCTCCAACTCGGCTCTGAGCTTCAACCTCAACAATCTGCAGAAAGCTGGCGTGTTTGTCCAGAAGATCGTCACCACCACAGGTAGATGCACAGGCATTTAAACACGTACCACTGCAGCAACAACCATGTCAGAGATTGGACGATTGGGAGTGGGTCTGGAAAATGTTCACTGACTTATGACTTCCTGCAGGGGCATATCTAGCAGTGAAATTAAACTTAAATTGGTACATTAAACTCTTACAAAATCGTGTCAAAAGTGTAGCAATCGTGTAAATGAAGGTTTTAAATGCAGTTGCGTACTCAATTTCAAATACACGTCCGTGCCGGATTAGCGATTGTATTTGCGTGCCCGTGTTTTGGGTACATTGGCTTCAATGGCCTCGTGGCCAAACGGACCTGCAGCACAAATGCCAAATTTGCCGAAAGGTCGTATGAGTATTCCCAGGCTACACAACTGTGGCATAAAAAGATGTAGTGAAATATTCAAATGCAGGACATTGGTTAATACTAATCAGGCCAAACCTAGAAGTTGAACTGGTGGATGTATTGTACTTGAATAAGCATAGGCGTGCTTGTCCCCTCTATATTAAAAGTAACATCTTTGGGATGTTTTGTTCAGATGGTAACGCTACTCTTTCTGACTATCCTACACAGACATTGTCATTCCGGGTACCAACAGCACTAAAGACGTCCAGACCCGGATACCTGCGGGAGAGAGCATCCATGTCATCAGAGGAACTAAAGGTAAGCAGCATCACTCACAAAACTCAATTCACTTCAAACAACAGATCAACTTCAAGCAAGAAAAGGACTTGTCTCCAAAGGATAATGTTTTGACTTTTGTGTGTGTGTGTGTGTGTGTGTGTGTGTTTGTGCGTAACGTAGGGACCTACATCAGGACCTGTGATGGAAGAATCTTTGCAGTCCGAGCAGCTGGAAAGCCTAAACAGGAAGGCTTAGCCACTGATAAAGGTAGTGACCAACAAACCATCTATTCCTCTCTCTCTGCATCCTTGTTTCAGTTCAGACCGTTTATTGCTGAATTGGATGTGATCAAAAATCCACAAGTACATCTCCAGAACTGGATTCATGCCTGAGACTGTAGTAGAATAGTAGAGTGTGATTCATTTGGTAACAATTGGTTATTATGTGTCTCTTTCAGATGTGGTGCACCCTGAGAAAGAGGCTCATAGCGGCGCCACCAATGGGAGCGTTTCCGTTTCTCCTGAGCGCAAAAGGTCCTCCCCGGAGGACGGGGCGTCTGACCTCCTGCCTCGACCGCTGTCGCCAGACAGCCCTGAGATCCTGAGCGAGCTCCAGCGCTTCATCAAGCCGCCGGCCCACGGCCTGCCCACTGCCACGCACGGAGCCGCCGCCCAGGAGAACGGAGGGCCGCCCGTCAAACCAGCGCCCTCGAAAGAGCCCTCCCTGCCGGCCAGTGACGCCCATCCCCTGCCCCTGGATCTGCGTGCCAGCAAGCGCAAGTCTGCCCCGGCTGTCGACGAGAGGGACCTCGACCAGCCACCCATGCCCAAGCGGAGCCCCACCACCCACGCCCTGCCGCCAGGGTTCCCCTTCACCGGCACCTACGGGCTGAACCCCTCCCTGCTGGGCTCCATGTGCCACCCTCTCTTCATGGGGCCGGGCTCGCCCTACTTCCAGCCCCACGCTCCGCTGGCTGACCCACGGCTCATGTTCCCCATGACCCCAGACCCTTTCAGTCTTCCCCGCTCCTCTTCATCCTCCCCCTCCTCTGCCTCGTCCCTGTCCACCACCAACACCAAAACTACACCCTCTTCCTCCTCTGCCTTCACCTCATCCTCTTCCTCCTGCACCACCTCCTCCTCCATGTCTCCATACTTACTCCCGCCTGGCATGGCGGGCATGCTGCCCCCGGGGTTCCCCCTGACGTACGGCCAGGCCCTGGGCATGTACCCCAACTCCCTGCTGCCTGCTGGCATGCCGGCCGCCACGCCTGGTCCCGCCGGTACCAGCTTCCTGTCCCGCTTCCCCTCCTCAAGCCTGCAAGGGCCTGCACTCAACACCCCGCCTCTCGCCGCCGACAACGAGAGCAGTAGCAGCGGCAGCAGCCACATGGACGACAGCGATGATATCATCGAGGTGACGGGCCAATAGGTGGCCTCAGCGAAGGTCCTGTGACGAGGCCTCGGGCCGCAGGGGTTGGGTGATTCGGCAGATTTAAGAGATTGCTTTTGAAAAAAAAAACAACAAAAAATATTCTGACTGAGTCGATTTTTTGCCAACCCACCCCTTAACATGGGTCCCGTCTCAACAACCCAGGCCCAGAATGTGAAACAGCAGTGTGTCTGACTGAGAGAGTGGACTGCGAAAGCTACAAATCCTAATGCTGTATATCTTATTTAACAAGAGGAGAAAAGACTGAGGAGAAAACGAGCCCTTGGACTTCCAGCATTGTGTACTGCACTCTACCTGCGCGAGACTTGCAGTTAGTCCTCCTGACCAAGGAGGGCACTCTGCTTTCTGCTCTGATCAGCTCGAGCTTCAATTTTTTCAACTGTTTGCATTTATCTAGGTAGATGGTAGAGAACATTAGCCAAGCTGGTAGTTGTTAAACGATAGTCATGCCTGTTTGGTTGAAAGAAAACAATATCATTGATTGTTTTGATTGATTACTGTTATTGCTACTATTTTAGACATTTTAGAAATGGTGGTTATCAATCGTAATTGACAATGTTTGAAAACTGATTCTTTCTTCTTGAGGTTACATTATGGGACAGAAAATATTTGACTTCTTTAAATATTATTTTTTGTTTAAATCGAAAGATGGATGTGCAAAAATGGAAAGGGTGCAAAGAATAACCTAATAGGGCTGAAGCATAAAAAAGAAGATAGCAAGAAATGAAAAAGAAATATAACAAGACCTTAAACTCAACGAATGTATCATTATTTGCGCCTTTAACGCAGTGTTTGTGAGCACAGGCCTTAGAGACATTTGACTGAAGACCATTTGATACTCGTATTTTTTCTTGTTGTGTTTTCTAATGTGACGTTGTTACTGTGGTACAATCTTGTTGTCAAAACTAGCAGCCTGAACATCACACACAGACAGAGGAAACATTCTTGAAGACAGACGTGTCAAGATGGTGTTTTCACTACACCTCCGACCTTAACTCGGGGCGGGGGCATCAGCCCAGAGAGTTTCCTGGCAAATGCCGTGGGTGTTCAATGCCTTGCCGCTGCGTCGCTTGAATGTCATTGAGGAAGCTGAGGAACAGGGAAGCGAGTGTTTCCTTGATCCTCCCACCCCATAGTCTTATTGGAGCTGAGCTTATGTATGTTCTAACACCATAAAAAGCTGTCTAATTGTGGGTTAGGGTCTCATTCAGTGCAGTCTGCGCTGTCATTTCCCTCCTGGATTTCTGTCTGTCTGCGCTCAACACAAAAGGGTTCACTTGACTTTTCGACCCAACCCTTTCATTGTTTTGTTGTGACACCAACACATAGGTTCAAAGAAACTAACAAAAAAAAACAGGGTGTAGTTGCTCATACCAAAAAATATTTAAGAAGTATAAAATTTGAGAGAAATTGTGAAATTTGTAAAGGAATGCTGTGCCAAAACAGTAATTATGTCCCTAATGTCATCTCTCACTAATGGGGAATGTTGTGAAAAGAGACCAAAACATTTACAACATACTTGAAGTGTATTTCAAGGATGTAAAAGAGATGATCAGAGAGGAGCCATATGCCAAGGCTCTCAGAAAGAAAGAAAAAACTTAAGCAACAGTACGAATTTTGCAGGCAGTCATCACCAAAATGCTAAATCGTGGTAACTATAACTGTGTGACTTACAGCGAAGCAACTTACTGTTAATTTTTACCATGTTCTGTATAAAATTAATTTAACACAAGCATTCAGGAGTTCCTGATTCATTTACAGGTTGTGTGTTTTCTTTTTGTGTCTGGTGGATCAGGGGCATTGCTTCATTTTGTTGTGACATCGCTTTGCTGTGTTTACAAATGCCAACCGGTTTCTGTTTTTCACCCAAATCCTCCCTCATTGTCCTGTGTCATAGAGGAAGGGTCCACTGCACCTAAATTCCATTGGTTAGTCTAGACAAAAAGATATACATAATTTATCTTCTGTCTCACTGTAACCTAAAAATCCAAACATTCTATTGAAGTACTTTCACTTTCAACCCCATTTTCTGTACCATACTTCTGTTGCTGGTTTACCTGTGTTTTTAGTCCTCTTTTTTGTCTGAGGTTTGACAATTTACCAAATTAATTTATTTATGACATTGCATATTTATTCATTTGTATTTTTTATTTTTGTACTTTTTTAAAAAAAAATGGGGGATTTTTACTCTTGTGGCCGAATGGCTCCACTCTGACGCTTTAGTGGTTTAAGGAGGGTGTAGTGTGTGTACGATGGTGTTTGATGACCTTCTGACACAAAGCAGAATCAGGACCAATGTGAACTGGTGTCGTGGATTGCGTGGGTCTCGGTGAGCCCACATCCACCGCACATGCTCAGAGCGAGGGTGTGCTGTTCAGTGCCCCTGCACACCTGTGATGTCATTCCTGGTGGCCAAGATCCCTCAAGTGTTCAGTGTTTTTTTCTTTTTTTCAATTTCTTTTTAATGATTGCTTTTGTTTTCTTTTTTTATTTCATTTTTGTCATAGCTAACTACTTGAACAGAAGTATTTATTTGTCATAGGAAGGGTCGGTATAGGTGAACAGGTGGCTGCTCTGGATTCTAATCTGTGAGGAGAATTTGAACTGCTAAAAGCTGCTGAGGATCAGACAGCCTCTTCTGGAAGAACTACATTCATAACTAACCTGTATCGGCTTTTCAATCCATTCTCTTTTTCTTTTCCTTTTTTTTGGAAGTTTGTGAATAAAAACAAATTAAATGTTACATGTGGGGTGCTTGGTTTTATTTAAGTATAAAGCATAGCAAGAATACATTCTTTTACACACATTTTATTTGAATAGTAATAGGTGATTTTACGTACAGTGCTTATTAGCCCTTTTTGTCAACTAGAGAGGAAAAGAAAGGTTTCTTATGATGGTAGAACAAAGATAGCCTATGACATTCCCTGGCAATGGCACTGTGTTTAATTACCGTGCATAATGTTACATGAATGAGTCGCTTCTCTGTTGCTGGTCCATCAACCCCCCTGAACAAGAGGGGGATGTTGCATAATCATGCTCTACCATATAGAGTTAGTGAATGCACTTACACTACCTCTACCTTGTGTTCAGTTTCATTTCCCAAATCCTTTACAGATTCCAGATGAAATGAGAGGGCCTTTTGTAAATACAAATTGTTTAAGAAAGTGGTTCTTCTTAACAATTTCACAGGACACCTGAAAATTATCTGAAATGACAAAATATTCACATCTAGTTTCTCTCTGTCTGTCTGTCATTGTCCATAGTTATTATCTGATGCATGGGCCAGCACACATACTGTATTAATCTAATCTTATGAGAAGGTTCTCATATAAAAAAAAAACTGCTACGAGGCACTAAGTCAAATGGAGTTGTTTGGTGATGCTTAAAATTCAAGAGAGCTTTATTACAGTACCGGAGACCATCAGGTAGTCACGCCCTCAGAATATCAAGACAAAGGCAACTCAAGCCCTTTTATACCATCTCAACAGAATCTTCAGCCACACAAGCATATCTCACTCATAGCAAAACCAGTTGAAACCTTAGTTTATGTTAACTTATGAACAGGGTTGGGTCAGATTACTTTGAAATGTAATCCATTACTGACTACAAATTACATGGTAATTTTTGTAATCAGTAACGTAATCAGTTGGATTACCAAAAACATATAACATAATCTGATTACTTTAGGATTACTTTTAGATTACATCAAATAAATATGCCCATTAAGTAAAAGACACCACCACAGAATTGATGAAAGAATTCTCATTCTATTTTTCTCCACTCTTCTCCAAACATGTAGCCTGGCGGGCCATCCTATATCATTGAAATGTATAGTTAGTCAGGGGGCCTATGTGGTTTCTGTGGGATTGAAATGTTAATTTTTGGAGAGTGGTTGGACTGTCTTTAGAGGTCATTGAACATGGAGAAAAATTATGTCTCCATTTTTTTACCTGTTTTAACCCTATTTTTGTGAATTTGTATATTTCACTATAATTAACACCATACATTTAGCCTAAATCACTGGCTATGTTGAATAAAGTTCACAAAACAGTATGATTGTATGTCAGTATTATGATTGTATGTCAAACAATTAGAGATAAGATCAATAACCAGTTTCAGTTTCACCAAATACACATACTCCATTGCTGAAAGATAGCAAAATCACAGATGAGACCTCAAACAACATTTACTTCATTTACATATACACAACATATTAGATCTCACCTCCACAATTTCCTCATCAAAATCTACAACTAGTCTACTAAACCTTATTCCTACTCACCTTCTTAAGACTGCTCTCCCCTTCCTGGATAATGTTTTGCTCTAGATTATAAATAATTCAATGCTATCAGGGCATGTACCACAGTCGTTTAAGACATCTGTTATTAAGCCCTCCCTCAAAAAACCTAGCCTTGTATCGATACTGCCTTTGACACTATAGACAATGACATACTACTTAGGCTTGAAAATTTGATAGGCATCAAAGACTCAGCACTCGCTTGGTTTAGATCAGTGTTTTTCAACCACTGTGCCGGGGCACACTAGTGTGCCGTGAGAGATCATCAGGCGTGTCGCAGAAAATTACCCAAATGTCACTCACTGGTCCAGAAAAGCAACTGTTGCATCAAAGAATTTATAACCACATACTCTCATTGATTGTATGATAGCACTATTTGTGGTATGCAGGCATTGTACAACGGGGGCCCCATATCCAGTATTCACAGAATCATCACATATCCAGTTCAAAACAACAATTAAATTAGATATAGTCACCTACAAATGAAACAGAGGGCGCTTATTGAGCAGGTCTTGCATAGAAGCCATAGGCCATATCTGTGTATTATTTGAAATTTTAAGCTATGGTATGTTTATTTTTTCTTCACACAGGATTAGTGTGTTAGTGTGTCGTGGGACATTTTAAGTGTCAAAAGTGTGCCGTGGCACAAAAAAGGTCGAAAAACACTGGTTTAGATCATACCTTCCTAACCGTCAACAATTTGTACAGGTCCATAATAAACCATCTACCCAGATTATGGTAAAATGTGGAGTGCCTCAAGGCTCAGTACTGAGGCCCCTGTTGTTTAGCAGATGATACATAACTATACCTTTCCATAAAACCTGATGAATTAACACCGTCAAACTTGACACATGTATAAGAGATATAAAGACATGGATGACGAATAATTTCCTGCTTTTGAACTCAGATAAAACAGAAGTCATGGTTTTAGGTTCTAAAAAGATGAGGGATATCCTATCCACATCACAGGCTACATATAGTGATCTTCCACTGACCTCATCCACAAGTGTTAAAAACCTAGGAGTTATAATTGACCAGGACCTAGCAAGTAATCACATAAAACAGATCACCAAAACTTAATTTTACCATTTAAGGAACATTTCAAAGATAAGGAAGTCCTTATCCTTACCAGATGCCGAGAAATTAATGTTTTGTCATCTCAAGGATAGACTATTGCAATGCTATTGCAATGCTATTATGCTGGCTACCTGTTAAAAGTCATTGACTTCAAAATATTACTTATAGTTCTTGGTTGGTTGCCTGCATTGAAAGAGGACACCTCATGAAGACGCTCTTTTGTCTGCTTCTGACAGAAGAAGCACTTATCTATGCTGGCAGCAGCTGCTGCTGAACAAGTGTCCCTCTAGATGGACCTGATGCAGTTGCAGGTGTTGCTGCAGGTTCAGAAGATGGTCTACCGCGTCTTTTCTGAAGACACTGAGTCCTGCCTGCTTCACATGATTTCTAGTAGCGAATCTTAGCATGCTGCAGATGCTCACTGTTACAGGTGGATTTGTAGCAGTTCCTGTGCCAAACTGCTTTGTTCTGTTGTAAAATAACTGCACTGTAACAATGTAATCGTTGGCTGATCTGTGATACCCATCTCCATACTGGACAAAAACAAGAAATTTGGCATCTGTCTCTAGTGATGGGTCATTCACCAGTCCACACTCAGTGTTGTGTCTGAACGCGTTCATTGAACGAAAGTTCATGAACTCGTTCATATTTTGACCGAACTTGAACTGAACGTCCTGCATTACTGCCTGATGAACGTTACTGTGAACTCGTTCATTCTGGTGTCTGTGAACGGCACGCTCTTTCAGTTTAACTTCGTTCAATAGGGTGCCAGATTTCTACACAGCCTTCCACATGAAAACCCGGCTAAAACACACCGTAAAAAGGCCTTAATATGGCAGCATGCAGGTCACCATTTCTCAAACTATGGGCCGCGGTCCGCAACGTGGACAATGCTGGTCTGCAGAGTGAAATTATTCCCGGGACATCGTCTGATTATTTGCTGCGCAATTGATCAAGGAACCGCGGACAGAAAAAGAAAACAAACGTTTCTGCAATTAGTAGGAAATACTTGTTAATTTGGTGTCATCAAACATAGAGGCATAGAATTAAGTCGTGGTATGAGCGTTTATTCAATGCATGCGTGTGCACGTTGGTAGCAAAGCTAAGCTCAACCTATTGGAAGGCTATTTAATTATGAAACGACATTTAATAGAACGAGGTGGATTTACGCAACTTCCATAAAAACAGAGCACAGACTATATAAAACACTGTCTAGCATTAAGTATTAAAGTCAGCCAAAAGCTATTAATTAGTCTTAGTTAAAGATAGCTAAAGATCTCCAGATCAGTGATTTACGCATGATCTGATCCGCCATTTACCATTCACAAAAGCTGGTTGTGTTTCCTGAATCCTTACAATCAGGCATTCAAATGAAATGTATTTAAATAGCATATAAATATTCTATCAGTGTATGATGCTTGCATGAGGGAAAGATCCCAAAACAACGGCACCCATATAATTGCTTTTGTTTTGAGAAGTATTTCTCATGCAAGCATCATCCAACAATGCAAAAACATTGCAGGCCTAATTATATTTTACAGTAGTAAAGCAGTACTCTGATGTGCATGTTTTCACAAACTTTTGTGAACAATCTTAGCACTTTAAACATTGACTGTTTTGAAGTGCATGTATAGCAATATAGTATAAAAATAATAATAATTGTGATATCATTATAATTTGATGGGGGGTGGGAGGAGGGGGTGGGTTCATGTAGGTGGGCCCTATGACCCCAAAGTATGCCTTGACTGGGCCTCAGGTCAAAGAAGTTTGAGAAAGGCTGATGTAGACGACAAAGCAGCAAGGAGGCGTCGTATGATCGATCATTTAAACAAGTTTTATGACAAGGTCGGTGAGGATGGGAAAAATCGTACATTTCTGTGCAAACTTTGCCCGCACTTCAGTCACATCCACAGCAAACCTGAAACGGCACATTGAACTGAAGCACCTGGCTAGCCTTTCAAGGTATGTGCAAGCCAATACAAAATCAAAAGACTGTCAAGACAGATCCTCAATCCAAATTAACTGCATTCTATATGGGCTGTGGCAATAATTTTGAAAAATAATAGCTCGCAGCAACATATGAAAAAAAAAAAAGAACTATGAACTAGTTCATTTTTGGAAAGTGTGAACTTAGTTCAAAATTTTGAATTATGAACTATGAACTGAACTAGTTCATTTTAAAATTTGTGAACTGAACTTTGAACTAGTTCACGTAGAAAGTGAACTTTCCCAACACTGTCCACACTTATCTGCACTGGATACATAGCCCAAAATCTGTTTCTTTTAGAATATGTGTGCCATCACCTGACTAACAGAAAGACACACCTCAGAAACTATACTGTGCCACCATGAACTATGAAAATGTGCTTGCTCAAATGTAGAAGGCTAGAAGGTCACTAATATCACCAACCATGAAGAACAGAGCACTATGTGCTTCAAGTTATTCGATATTCTAAATTCTATCACTGCCAGTTATCAACAGCCAACTGTCACTGGTAGTCAGGGATGGATTACTGCACGGGCCTACCAGGCCCAAACCCAGAGGCCCAAGGAGTCAGAGGGCCCAAGCCATTGCATGGAATCATTGCCTCAATATCAACACATCATATCAACACATAGGCTATGAATCTGATTGAAATAAAGTATTGGCCATCGCCAAAATGCACCAGAATACAGGAAATCACATCAAATAAATTTAAAAAAATGTCCCCCGCAACAATTAGTGGGGGGCCCTTAATACATCTGGGCCCAGGGGCCTGAAAGTTCATAATCCGTCCATGCTGGTAGTGTCTCTCTTTCTCTTTCTCTCTCTTACACACACACACACACCTGTCTGTTTGTCTAGCTGATCCTTTATCCTTTCTTTTCTTCACACTTAGGCTTAGGAAGGCCTTACAGACTTCAGCTGGTACTACAGCGGGGAAAATAAGTATTGAACACGTCAACATTTTTTTCAGTAAGTATACTTCCAATGAGGCTACTTGCATGAAATTTTCACCAGACATTAGTATTAACTCAGATAATCCACCCATATAAAAAAAATCCAAACATTAAAGTCCATAGGTAGAGTTATGTGTAATAAAGTGGAATGACACAGGAAAAAAGTATTGAACACGCCTGCTGAAATTTCTTGTGGAAAAGCCTTTATTCGTAATGACAGCTTCAAGGCATTTCCCGTATGACGAAACTAACCAGTTACAGTATTCTGGTGTGATTTTGGCCCATTCTTTTCAACAGATAGTCCTTTAATATTGAAGATTCCAGGGATCCCTCTTGTGAATCCTGATCTTTAGTTAACTTCCAAAACTGTTCAATTGGATTGAAGTCAGGGCCTTGATTTCCTTTCTCTGAAACCAATTGAGAGTTTCCTTTGCTGAATGGTTTGGATCATTGTCCTGCTGGAAGGTCTAGCCATGTCTCATCCTCATCATCCTGGTGGATGGTCAAGATTCGCCCAGACCAAAATGACTCAATTCATCATTCCTTCAACTGTATGAAGTCTGCTAGTATCATGAGATGAAAGACAACCCCACACCATGATGCCACCACCTCCAAACCTCACTGTTGGTAGGGTATTTTTAGGGTGATGCACAGTGCCATTTCTCCCCCAAATATGGTGTGTAGTATGACATCCAAAAAGTTCAATTTTGCTCTCGCCTGACCAGAATACATTCTCTCAGTATTTCATAGGATTGTCCAAATGTTGCGTAGCAAACTTTTAACGAGCTTTGACATGTTTTTCTTCAGCAATAGAGTCATGCGGGATGAGCGTGCATAGAGGCCATGGCAGTGGAGTGCATTACCTATGATTTTCTCTGTAACAACTGTACCAAGTCTTTCTGGAGCTTTCTCAGAGTGGTCCTTGGCTCTTGGGCTACTCTTCTGACTATCCTTCTGACTTCCTGGTCAGAAATCTTGCAAGGAGAGCCTGTGCATGGCCAGTGATGATGCAGTGATGTTCCTTCCACTTGCAGATAATGGCTCCAATACTGCTTGCTGGATGCTTCGGAGGTTTTGATGTGCATCTGTAACCAGTTCCATTGATATGTTTTGCAACAATAAGGTTGCAAAGGTCTTGGGAGAGCGCTTTGCTTTTACCCATTATGAAATGTTTCTTGTTTGACACCTTGGTAACAAAAAACCTTTTTATAGCCCACCAGTATGTACTAACCCAGCTTATATCAATTTGCACAGATAGGAGGGATAATTTCTCTAACTACTTATAGATTCCAGTTCGTTCCTTGCCATTTCTTGCCTTTGAGTACTGCTTTTTCTTAGCGTGTTCAATACTTTTTCCCTGTGCCATTCCACATTTTTACTCATAACTCTACTTTTAGACATTAATGTTTGGGTTTTTATATATGTGTGGATTACCTAAGTTAATACTAATGTCCAGTGAAAATTTCATGCGAATAGCCTCACTGGAAGTATACTTACTGAAAAAAATATTGACGTGTTCAATACTTATTTTCCCCGCTGTATGTAAAAGTCTATTAAACTTGATTTAACAGAGATCTCTGCACTTTGTGCTCTGAAAAAATGTTTTATAATGTTGTATTGTTTATGTGGTCCACTTTTGCACACTACCTTGTAGAATATCTTTGCTTTTTGGCACCAAACCCTATGCTATAATACCAGCAATGTGAGGTTTATGGACAAAACACCAAATTTGACCTTTTCTGAATTTGACCTTTGATTTGGGTCCTTCAAAACCTTCAAAAAAAAATGGAGACATGTTTTTTTTTACTCTTAAGAACCCCTAGAACAAAGATATAATACTCTCCAAAAATTAACATGCGAATCCCACAAGCCCCCAAATTAGACACATAGGCCCCCCTAGTAAGTCTGGAATCGACCCATTCACCTCGCTTAATCCAAGGGGCGGGCAGAGAATTGTCTTTCAAACTGCCTAGGCATGCAATAGGCCAGCGCTACGACCATATCCGTATCCGGTCGGCAAAACGGCAAATACATCCTTCTTCGAAAGGAATGACTTAAGTGCATTGTGTTGCTCAACTTTCAAAGAAAAGTAAAAGTCCAACTCCTCCAAAGTTGAAGCCAACGCCGATTCAAACAACCGCTCTTCGTTCGCCATAGCCACCTTCCTTGTTGTTCACCGTCGCAGGAAATCTGTCATCCTGTTAAGCCCGCCTTAAGACTCTCTAACAAAATAGAGCGCTGTGATTGGATGACGTCCACGGCGTCAGCCAATAGAAATCCCTATGGTTTGATACTAGACGCACAGGCTGAGCAAATTAATTTGCCGCCGCTAGGGTGCGTCTAGATTTCTAGGCTACCAAACATGCACAACTCAGCTTAACCTTTATAAGGGCACACACATTTTTTTGATCCAGGGACATGGCCTGAGATTGGCCTAAAAAAGGGAAGCATTAAACCCAAATGACACCATGTCAATTTCATTTGTGGGGGTGAGAAAATTATTATTTTGGGATGTTTTTCAACCAGGGCGACCTGGTGACTTTATCAAAGTAAACAGTAACACTAAAACAAGAGGCTACATTAAGATTAGGAGGAAAAGATCAGGCAGTGTGCCGAGAAACCTGCCCCAATAGTATGTAAGTTAGTAAGTAAGTATATCTTTTGATCCCGTAAGGGACATTTGGTCTCTGCATTTATCCCAATCCGTGAATTAGTGAAGTCGAACCGGCAAGCCCGAAGGCCGAAGCCCTAACCAGTAGGCCATGGCTGCCCCAAAAGGCAGCATTTAAACATTAAACCACACAATGATCCAAAACATACAGCCAAACAAGGCAAGAAATGGTTAACAGAGAACAAGGCCGTAGTCATGATGTCAACATTGGGGGGGACCAAATCTGTGGTGGGGTCTGAGGGACCCCCAAACAGAATTTCAATACATTTCCTACCATGCAAAAAATATTATTAAAAATCACAAACAAGTCGTTAGTTAAGTCAGTCAATTAGGGTATTCCAAACATTTGACGGACATAGCATGGCATGAATGGATTATGAACCCCTGGGCAGAGATGCCCCCCCCCCCACCTCTCCTCCAGATAGAGGGGTCCTGAGGCATTCTCCCATAGAAGATTTTTTTACTTCACACAGAGGCTTGGGCAGGGCCACCTGAGCTCTTGGGCCCTGAAGTAGGCCCATAGGCCCATTCAGTAATCCATCCCTGGACCTGTGGTATGACTCCATTTGTCTTCGAAATTTATACTTTAAAATAAATTACAAACTAGAGTATCTTTGTTAAGCTCTATATTACACATGTGGTTCTTTGACTTGTTACTTACTGTACACCTAAAGATTTTTTTTAACTAAGGCTTAGAGTCATAGGTTTGGACCTATAACCTAATAAGATTTTGTCTTTTAATTTAGATTGTATTATGCTGGTGGCTACTCACATAATTTTAACGTAGTTTAAAAGTGACAGGATTCAGGAATAGGCTACTAAGGCCCCTCTTCTGTCTGACTCACGTTAGCCTACCCCCTGCATTAGGCTATAGACTGACGTTTTGTGCCAACAACATGTAGAAACACTAGGCCTACTACAGCCTTTGGTGAATGGAGGTGCAAATTCCTTTCTTTAGTTATTGTCCGCGATTCACATTAACTGTAGGCTATCAACGCCAGTGCATTGTGAATGTCTTTTTCAACTTGTGTGCCGTCGCCACATTTGAATCCTACGTTTTGCCTGCATGGATGCGCGATTGAGTGCACATTTAAATAATTTGCAAGATGCAATAACCATTTCGAAGAGGGCTATAAACGGTAATTTCTGGCATTACTACTAGCATATGAATGCAGTATTTATGTTGAAAGACATGTGAAAGAAATTAATGACACAGGCGTGCACAAATGAATCATTTAAAAATATAACGTTTCACTTTCGCTATCATTGCGAGAATAGGCTACAATATGGAAAATGTTTCAAAGTTCCCATTGAGTCTGATCAGCTCCAAAAATGTATGGGATGTCCTTAGCCTGTGCTACACCTTTCCAACAAGTTTTGTAAAAATTGTACCGGGAGCTTTTGCGATATTGTTGACAGCCTTACCTCACTGCAGTAGGGTGCAGTAAATGGAAGCTTTTAACAGCGCACGCCACTAACGAAAAACGGAAAACTACTGGGCAAACCACTGAGGGGTGTAGGCTACTCTGGAACCATCATTAGGTCACTAATTTGTGCGTTATTTAATATTTACGTTTAATTACATTTCAGATGCGTGTTGGTTTCCTGTAGGCCTAGTCTTTTTTCTTTATTTATTTTTCCGTATATTGGGGGGGACATTTTGGTCATATTTGAATATTGGGGGGGACACGTCCCCTTCAATGTCTATGGTGACTACGGCCCAGAGAACCATATCAACATTTTAGAGCGGACCTCAATCCGTCAAAAAAGTGAGCAGATTGCTAAAAAGGTGCAGTCTACAATCATTGTGGAGACATGAAGAGGCTTGGTGGGTATTATGAACCATTTTGAGAGCTGTGGTGGTAAATAAAGATGTTTCCAGTGATTGTTTAAAAAGTGTATGAATAATTTTGAATACGCAATTTTTCATAAAAATGTTAAAAAAGATTAAAATACTTTTTTTATTCCATGTTTTTACCACATTGTCTTGCAACCTTTTGGCATGTGCAAGTGTAATTTTAAGTAAGAACAAACATATTGGTCAAGAGGAAATTAATATTTGCCAGGGGTATGAATAATTTTGTTCTTAACTATATCTTAAAAAAGTCTAAAAAGTGAACGTCTTGTCAAATTAAAAGATAGCTAGGCTATCATAAAAAAGTTGCATTGTTTACATGATGTAACTGTAATCTGATTATACAATTTTTTTATTGTAATCTGGGCTGATTATAGTTACTTGATTTTTGTAATCTGATTACGTAATCCAGATTACATGTAATCCCCTACTACCCAACCCTGCTTATAAACTCATAAGAGAAACATATAACCTTGAGCATGGCGACCATCGCTGTCTAACATTCAAAGGCCTTGCTCCATCTCTCAAGCCCCATGTTGCAGGGGCATCTACAGTGACGACTGCATTGCCCTGGTAACACTGACAGCCATTCCCTGTCTGGCTCCTAGAGGCCTCAATGTGACCTCTACGTACCATTCCAAAGCACTGGACAGACACATACCTTTCTCATCTGACAAGGCACAACTACAGAGATGCATACACAGAAAAAGCACATCACATAAGAATTATCAAAATTATGTTTCCCAACAATCCAGGCCAAACCTTTTTGTTATCATCACACTGGCCTGAGCCACACTGAACACAGACTGGTAGGACTATATCAATCACGTCTTCATTACTGATGAAAAGAATAATAAATTGAAGCCATCTTTTCTCCCATAAATAATGCACTATGGGTAGATTTTGACTTTAACTGTTGTACAATACTACAGATGTCCATATGGTTGTTGGTATGAATAGGCAGTTGGAAAGATTTGTTTTAATACTATTTGTCCATTTGTCAGGCCATTTGTTTCCAAAGTCGATGTTTTATGTAGCTTACAAGTACCATTATTCTCTCTGTGTGTGTCTCTCTGTCTCTGTCTCTCTCTCTCTCCCACACACACACACACACACACACACACACACACACACACACACAGGATGAAAAAACTCAAGTTTAACAATGTTCAGAGGAGGCTGCAGAGAAAAATGAATGGCAAAAGTAACAAGTAGCCTGTTGATGAAAACCTCATATTCTTCTTGTTATCAACAATATAAATCATATACTGTCAGTAGTATGAATAAATGAGCTGCACATATCAGTGCAAAGCTACAATATTTCGACCGCCCCTCTCCTCACTGACGTATGTTTGTCTTAGTCAGGCGACCCGTCCAACAGAACACGATTGGCTGTTACACGTGTCAAGCAAACCTCCCTCAGCCACTTCCGTCTCTGTGTCAGCTCTGTATCACTAGCGTTACATCCAGCCTTGGACCTCTCTTGTTCAGCCAAACGTCCGGATTCTCACCGACGAAGGTAAGGTGCGAAATGCATTTGGCACCTAATTTCACTGTCCTGTTTAGTCGTTGTTTCTTCCTTTTGCACAATGTGTTCGAATTGGTCCAGAAAAGTCAGGGTTGGCTCGCGGGTTTTCCGAGCCAGGATTGCTGTTAGCCAGCTAGCCTAATGATAGCCTTCACCTACCTCAAGCAAAACGCCCTGACAGTATTAATTTATGGTCATTCTTCGAGTCAAGGTAATGCTAACATTTGGAGCCCATGGCGCTCAAAAGAACATGTCTCTGTCAAAACTGAGTGGCAGCGAACTGTTTTGCATCCAAGAGTCCTATAAGAGACGGAAAGCTAGCCTAGCAGCGAAAAATAGCTTAATTCTAAATAGCAGGTATCATCATAGGCAACTGGCAGTGGCTTAGGGTCAAATAATCGATGTTTTTGCAGTTTGCTCGAGGGTGCAAAAAGCCAAGTCAGGGAGCTAGACTCATTCTTTTGAAGTTCATAGGCATATTCTTAAGGTGTTTCACATGAGTACTTCATAGTAACATTATACTTTATTTTAAAACCTCACTGTTTTGGTAGTTGGTGGCTAGCGTACTACCTAACGTTACCTTAACCTTAGAATAGCGCATTGGATAAACGTCAGTGCGCAAAATAGCCGATTTCTGAATCATCACAACCGCCTGCAATAGGCTACTGTTAATGTAGTTTGGGTCGCTTATGTCTTTGGAAATAGTATAAGTCCGGTTCCTCTATCTGTCGTAGTGCTTAGTTTTGCAAAATCCTCGCGGTTTATTATTTAGTCACAAATGCACACTTGTAACGTAGCGGATGGATCGCTTATCTGTTGTCCGATAGCTTTTTGCCTTATTCAGCTTAATACAGTAATTTGTATTTTATATAATATTTCCTGGATGTCTACATCATGTTGCTTTGTTGTGTATGGTGTTGTTGCAGCAGTAAACAAACGCGTGATAATAGTTTACGCATTGTACACTTTTGCCAGTGTCACGAATCAGATCGACTATTGACCACTTTTAGTCCATTTTGAATCCATTTTGAGTCCATTTCATGGGGATGCTGGACAGAATCTTGAACAGGATCAGCACAATGCGTGCTATCAAGGGGTCAATGTGTAATGCAAGTATCAAGTGAACATGTTCTTCAGCTATAAAAAAGGAAGCCCTAAGTGAAGTGGTGTTTTTTTTACATGTCCTATTTCTTTTATATAGGCCTCCAAGGCATGACAAAATTCAGCAGTTTGAGTCTAAAGTTCATTAAGTTGTTGGAGCATCCTCAGTTTTGTCCCTACATCTCTGTAGCTGATGTATGAATCCCAACACAGTAAGACACCATTGTCATTTCCCATTGCCAAGGAGTGACCATAATATGTGAGATTAGACCTCCAAATCTGTGCTCTGAGAATTCAGAACTGTGTTCTGAGAACTGAGTGCAGTGGTCATGCTGGAGTCCAGTGTGTCCAGCCATTGTGTGTGCACTGTAGAGGCTCGCCCAGGGCTGACAACTAGACCGTGAGAATGCCTCTGATTGCTGCTCTCCTGTTTGGCAGGGAGGCAGGGGCGTGGAGACTGGACACCAGACACGGGTTGCTTTATACCCCCCCCCCCCCCCCCCCCACCCACCCTTTTTTTTTAAGAGCTGCTAGTTGACAGTGTATGATAGGATTCCACAAGTTGTCCTAAGAAGCAGTTTGTTGGTGTTACAGCCTCTTAATTTACACAGTCTTCTTAATTAATGTTACTTGTAAATCCTCGATGTGCAGTGCAGATGTGTATCTATTATTCGCTGCAGTTGAATGCACATGTGCATCACTGAACACCAGCGTTTTTCTTGCAGCTGAGTGTTAACTGCTATTACTCCTCTCCAGTAGGGCACCAGTATATCGCCTATATTTCTTTGACACGATTAAGAGACTACGGTGGTTTCACATGTGATCTCATCTGATGTTGCCATACTTGACCTTAGAGCTCCTTGGGGGACTGGTGCAGAACTCCTCACAAGTCATGCTTCGATGCCTTCACTAGATCACATCTCAACTATTCTCGCTATGAGTTAGGTACTTGCAGTCGCTTTCATGGGCCTAATCACATCATCATTCTTGTACAAGCCAGAGGTATGTTTCCAGATAAATTTGCTTCGGGTGTTTTTGTGACTGTACATTTGAATGCTCTCTTCGTTACAATGCACATAGCACAACTCAGTGCCCATTTCATGGTAAATAGAGTATTCTTGTTTGTGTACAAATTGAGTGTTTGTTGTAATTACTAGTCTGTTTCCATATCTATGTACATGTCTCAAGGGGTGAAAAAGGGCTTGGTGAGTGGATTATGTTTGCTTGTGTGACTGTGAAAGACAGCAGCTCGCCCGACTCGCCTGGCTGGCTGAATGAGCCATGCACAAGCGATGGGAGTGGGTGCGCACCCTGGTATCGAAACACATTCCTTAAACGATCAATAGTGCCACTGCCGTGTCAGCCGACCTGCCCTACGGTTTGGGAGCAGCTGTGTAAAATATTGTTGAATCATGCTCCACCTCTCAAGCACTGAATGTCGTGTCAGTCACAGCCAAGGTGCTTTTGTCACTCAAAGAGGGAATTCCAGGTAATTCCGCCCTGAGTATCATATGGGGACTCTCCCATTCACTCTGAATGCTATTGCATTCCAGGTAATTGACTTTTTAGTGAGAGTTGATGTGTCAACATAGCTTATGACTGTATTACCAGGGAGCGTAAGCGTATATGACGCTATTGCCATCTCTGAGGTGTGGGAAAGTTCCTTGATGGTATTTTACTATTGTTGTCTTTGTTGCTCATTCATTTTGTTTATTTACTCAACTTTTTGAGATGGGCTGTAGACCTGCTTCAGTTCTGGTAGTAATGTATTGTTGCTGAACTGCGGAGAAAGATCATTTAACCGTGACCATGATTCCAGCTTCTGTTCTGACCCATTGCTGTCAGTTCATCACCACCTTTTTCCCTACTTTTCTCTTCCTTTGAGTTTGATCCCGGGAGTGGGATTGTGGAACAAATGGTTTTTAATCCCGGTGTCTACTTTTATTGACTCACTACCATGACGTCTCACCCAGGTACCTAGGTGACCGTCTGTTGCCAGACATCACAAGAGTTGGAGGTTCTCCTGTGCTGAGTTCACACTTTACAGTGCTCATCAAGGCTTATGATCTATCTAGTGGTTCACTTACAAAACCAATCTGTCTCGCCAAGTGGGATTCCATTCCAATCGGGCCAGGCCCCTTGTCTTCGCTACCGTTGCTGCAGCATCTGTCCTGAGAGAGGGCTGACACCAGCTCGGTCCCTGCCTCCCTGACGTCAGACAGTTTGACAATCAGGACTCTTTCGGGCGGCGTCACTGTGGTTACCACCCGTGTTGGCATTCGTCTCTCCCTACAGACGATTCGTCTCCACCCTGAGTATCATATGGGGACTCTCCCATTCACTCTGAATGCTAAAGAATAACAAAGTCTTAGATCAGCATAGTACAGCACAGACTAAACGGGTAAGTGGTGACGCTGTTATTGCCAGTCTCTTGCTCATTTTACAGTTTTGGGTTTCATTTAGAGCCACTGTCTTTTAGAGTGCTTCTTCTAATATAGCCTAGCTGTCTTTAGAGCACTTCTTCTAATATAGCCTAGCTGTCATTAGAGCACTTCTTCTAATATAGCCTAGCTGTCATTAGAGCACTTCTTCTAATATAGCTAGGTAGGTGTCTGGTTTCGTATTGGTCAAATGGTTAAATGCCAGGGTACTGTTTTTGTTTGCTGTTATGGTAATTCATTTTGGAGGATGGAGAGTAAGTTTAGCCCTCCCAAACTTTTGCTTCGTTGTCTATTCATCAAACAAGCAGAGCCTGCTTTTTAGAGATTTGATTCATTGTCGATAGCATTGTCAAGCAGGCGAATTGGAATCTGTTGTGTCTGTGCTATGTTATGTTATTGTTTTCAGGCTGTGGGAAGTTCTATGCATCATAGTTGCAATCTGTGTTTCTGAAACTCTGATTTTATCACTACTGCTGCTCAGTGTTTAGTAAAATAGGTTTCTTTCATTGCATAAGGGTTTGAGTTCTCAAGAGGTGTTAGACATGTCAATAAGCCTATTTCACAGTGTCCAGGTGTCCGGCCTCGTTGATGTTAATGATGCCTTAATTGGCAGGGTAAAACATCTTCCTGCTTTTGTCTTTCCTGTGGACTTTTCTTTTGCTGTCTATGGGACTGTGCTGTTCCACAGAAAGTTGATTTACACAGCGGCCCCATCTTGTGAAATCGGCTAATTTGTATTGAATATCATAATACAAATGAATTGTATTTCAAATACCCTTTTAGTTCTACAACAATTAGCCTAATTGTTTAATCGATTAGTTGTCAGTTATTATGTTAAGAGCCAACTATTTTGTAGCCTAGAAATCTAGACGCGCCCCTATTGGCAGCAAATTACATTTGCTGCCAGGGCTAGTCTAGCAACTCTCCGTTGGCTTGTGAGCTCCAGAAATCGAAACTCAATCAGGCCAATGAAATCGTGTATAGAGTCGTTAGGTGGGCTTAACATAATGATTGATGGCAGAGTTGCAATGGTTTGGCTTGAATTCCCTGCTACTTGAAAACAAATAAGATGGATGTTGCTGCTGGCGAACAGTGTGACACGAGTTAAGCTTTTATTAAGTTGGCAAACGTTTGAACTAGTCAACTAGCTCCGCTGGTGTGGGAAACGCATGGGACTCATAGCGCTGCTGCTGTCCTATTGCGTGCAGAGGGAATTTGAAAGACAACTGATTATCCCGCCCCTCGGACTGAGCACTGCGAACGGTGAGTGCCCAGACCCTACATTTTAATGTGGGTCTGGCTCGCCAGGCTAACTATTTTGGTCATCAGTTATCGGTTTTTAACCTTTTTTAAGGCAAATGCCTCAAAATCTGCTGATTGAAGCTTCTAAAACTGTAATATTTTCTGCTCCACTTGCTCTTCTGATGGTAAACTAAATATGTTTGGCATGTGGACATTTAAAGACAAAATGTTTGTCTTTGAGAAACACAGAGGTGACACCCCCCCCCCCTATATTTTCTGACATTTTGTCAATTAAACAGCTAATTGATTAATTGAGAGAATAATAAACAGAACTGACAACAAAAACAGTCATTAGTTACAGGCCTATACCCAGTGCTTCTGCAGCTCTGTGTAAAGTGTTACGTTTGCTGTTTCTCATCATGCATTAATGCGTCATTGCATAAAAAAGATATATTAGTCGACATGGTAGCATGCAATTCTTGTCATCAGAATCTCAAAAAAAGGAGCAAGATGTCAAATCTCCAGTGAAGATCTTGAGGGCCTTCCATTTTTGACCTTGGATGTGATGTCCCTGTGTGGGGTGAACCAGTGTGGCTTTGCTGCCTTCAGAGTGATCTTGTGATTGTTGGCCTTGTTTCATGTATCCTTTAGGTGACCGTAGCTGATAACACAGCTACACAACCACGTAATGGTGCCACGGGCCCATGTTTTTTGACCTCAGATAGGAAGTCAGTTTAACTGTGGTGTGTTCCTCCACCACCCCTCACTCCTGAGGAGACAGCTGGAATACATATTCCACACTGGAGGCCACAGTGAGGTGGTAGCTGGGCACCTGATGGTCGCTCAGAAACTTCCTGGAAGTGGGCCTCAAGACGAGTGTGAACTGATCCTGACCTTTCACCTCTGCCGTTAGTCTTCATGCCAGGAGCCAAACTGTTTGTTTCAAAAACATGTTATCGGACTTTGAGGTTGAGGAGGATCTGCCTCTGTCTCTGCCCCAGGCTCTTGCTGCCACTTTCTCTTCCATGGAAACCAAAATAGGAACTGTTCTGATGAGAAGCATCTCTATTATAAATTAGTTTGTTAGTTTTTTGTATTTATTATTATTATTATTTATTATTATTTTTTTTTATTATTATTATTTTTTTAAATTGAGTCCTCCTGGAAGACTCCAGAAACTGAACTTCGACATTCCGCCCGGGTCAAGTATGAGGACATTGTGTCATTCTACCATGACAAGCGTCATGATAAGCCTTATCACAGAAACAGAACAAGTGTGCTTTATGCAACATGCCACATGTTACATAATTAGGACTAGTCTAGTGTGGGATTGATGGCTTAAGGTGTGTTTTTTGGAGGTTGTGGAGGTTGTGGAATCTCTCCATTGCCATTGTGCCCCTCTGCTATCCTTTGTAATCCATCCCTTTGGATGTTGTTGAGGTCATGAAGTCAGTATCTAAAGCTGGTCTTATTCTATTGGATGTGCAAGTAACTGCATAGTGCACTGCACACTAATTAAACAGAAGTATGACATTATTGTGTCTTCAGGGAATGAACAGAGGAACACCATAAGATGACCTCACCACACTTTGCTGTCATGGGATGTTTTAAACTGTGCTGTCAGCCAGCGGATTCCTGCTGTTAATTTGGAAGACAGTGTGTGTAATTCTTTCTTGAAAGTGTGTAATCCACTTTCCATGTTTTCATTAGAGTAGTCTGAAAACAGCTTGAAGATCTCTCCATAATCTGTTCAGATCTCTGTGTTCTATTCTGATATCAATGTTTTTTTCCTCTGCGGCGCATGCAGACAAAGCAGATTATGATGTGTTATGACCCAGGGCTGGTCAAGCCTCAGACAAAGAGGCAAGGCTGGCGTGAAATCAGCCCCAGCAGCCTGTGACCAGCTCGCACAAAGGGTCTCCACTGTGCACGCGTATGGTGATGGAGGGCCACAGCTATAGCAGTGCAGATGGTGCCATAAAATCTCTCTCTCTTGCTCTTTTCTCTCTCTCTCTCTCTCTCTCTCTCTCTCTCTCTCTCTCTCTCTCTCTCTCTCTCTCTCTCTCTCTCTCTCTCTCTCTCTCTCTCTCTCTCTCTCTCTCATATGTTTTACTGTCACCATTTACATGTAGTCATTTAGCTGGAGCTTTTATCCAAAGCGACTTACACGATAAAGGTACAATAAATGTCACCAAAACCAGATGGCATCATTAGCGTTTTCTTTTTTATTATTATTTTGATTAAATTTCCCCAGGCAGTGCTTACTTTGAGAGTGTTCTTTTATTTCTTATTTTCCTTACCGTTCTGTGTGATGTGATGTTGATGGAGCAAAGTTCAGCAGCATGTCTAGGCCAGGGTGTTTCCCCCTCCTTCCTTTCCTGTGCTGGGCGCAAGGAGAGAGTGAATGAGGGGAGAAGTGAAGGAGTGGTAAGGAGAGAGTGAATGAGGGGAGAAGTGAAGGAGTGGTAAGGAGAGAGAGTGAATGAGGGGAGAAGTGAAGGAGTGGTAAGGAGAGAGTGAATGAGGGGAGAAGTGAAGGAGTGGTAAGGAGAGAGAGTGAGGGAGAATAAGAGAAGGAATGAAGAAGTGGACAAACTAGTAGTAACTGAAAAAGAAGGATGGACGTGTAAAACAAACATTCCCCACCCTCTATCTGACCATCACACTTTGTAGTCTTTCATGCCTTGTCTTTTTACTATCGCCCTATTCGCATTAGCAATGTGTTTTCATTATGTATGACCAAATCAGTTTTCAGATTGACATTTTCAACAGCTGCTCGATTGTGAAAATTGTAGGCTAATCATCATTATTCGCAACACGATTACTTGTTCACTTTGTAAACAACCTGCATTTATTGAACTTGAAAAAAAATAATGAATTGTGTAGATTTTCAAAATGTAATTGCAAAAGACAATGTTACGTTGGTGTTTGTTCTCCTTGGCTAAAATTGTACAGTAATTTCCTGTGTATTAGCCGCATTGTGTATAAACCACAGGACAGTGTTTTATGCAAGTTAAAAAAACAAAACCATATTAATACCATAGCATTTTGCAAAATCAATGTCTAAACCATAGCTAATAGTTAGGAAATGACGGGTAATCAAAATCAATTTGATTAATTGCACAGGCTTACAAATCGTGTTATCTTTGATTTATTATTACGCTAGTTTTGACACCATGTACCGTTGGTTCTCCTCTGTGTTTATGTTCATTTCATATGAAAGTGGAAGACTTAAACACTTGTTAACCAGACATAAGCCTCCTCTGGCCTCTACAGTATGTGAAGTATGCTTGCATTAATGTGGGTGTGTGTACACAGCGTTGGACAAGATCTTCATCTCTCCTTGTTTCTCTCTGTATGCAGGTCTCGTTGCCGTGTCGCCTGTGGAGCCTGAGTTGCCAGAGACCGAGCGGGCGAGGGAGGATGTTTTAGAAGGGCACGGGCCCGGCTTTAAGCTCTGCATCATGAACAATGAGGATGAGTTCTACGACGCCGTCACAGGTGAGTTCAGGGACGTTGTGTGTCTCAGGTTGCTGATCATGAAGTCATTTGCAAACCTAAAAACAAATAGTGAGAAGTTGTACCTCTTTGTGTTTGCTCGTGTAACTGCATTGTGTTTGAACGACTGCTCGGTTCACGCCTGCGTCGTCTCGGACTCAAACCCACAACCTCTAAAACCTGCAGATTAGGAGGCGACCATGCTTGCAGTAGAGCTAAAACCCGTGGGTGCTAGCATCTTTCTAGCACATCTCTTAAGTTGTTGAGACGCTTAACACACATGCTGTACAGCTGTTGCATCAGCTGATTACTGTTACACATGGCTCTCAAGACTGTTAACTGATGTGACTTGTTGAGAAGACAGTGGTGAAGAGTACCATTTTTTTGGAGTGCCTTCATCATCAGTAGGCAAATAATCGTGATCATCCAATCATAACATGTGGAACCTGTTATGTTGTTGCCCAGAAACATTGATCTAAAAAATTGTCCTATGTATCATCACTCTTAGTCAAAGTCACTTCACTGTTGACCTGTGCACAGCTAGTGTTACTACAGTAATGGGCACTAAGATGCGATGAAACAGGCCCACCATCTGAAGAGGTTATGGAGAGGGCAACCAGCTCTTTCCCCGATTCTAAGAAGCCAGACCGCCAACCTTAGAGATACTTAACATTCATATTACCCAGGGCTGAAACTTCAACACCATCAGCTTTATGACTCACCAGCTGACAATTTTGGGATTTTGAGGAGTATCAGTTCTGTCAGATATATTTCAGTATTATCAAATGCAAACTGTGGGCTGTGTGTTCCTTCTGGAACCAACCAGACCATGCTAAATCAATACTGCATTATGCATGAAGCCCTGCAATTAATTTGGCAAGCCCATGGGATTTCTAGCACAATTTCCTGGGGGGGGGGGTGGGGGGGCTGCTGCAGATTGATGTTGCTTGACCAGAAGGTGTGTTCCCTTTGGAGGGTGCTCATGTGCGCTAGGGCCTTTGTTTTGGAGTTGGGGCCACAGATATCCTCTGCTCTCATCTTACCTGCCTTGCGTATGCCGGCCTCAATAATGCAGAGAGTATTATTGCTATCACCATGGGTTCCATTATGAGGAATTAGTAAGGGGTCAGATAAGGACACGGCCTGTCTCTCGTGTGAAGTGTTTTCTTCGTGCATTGTGTAGGTATTTGTGGGACTTTGTGTAGGGCCACCGGTGCTTGGTCTTGTGCACCAGGGTCGGATGTGGTTGTGACTGCGGTATTTCAGATCCAGGTTGTCAAAGCTGTATTAAGCTGTAGTCTCAAGGCAGTGGTTGTGGTTATGGTTAGGCTATTTAGCTGACGCTTTGGAACATTACAGAACATTACAGCGACATTAACATTTTTTTTTTAAAAAGTTGGTAAGCCTACATTAACCAAATTAGTAATACCAATACTCAATCAATACAATATCACATATCAATAATGAAAATAAACAAAAAGCAGGTTAAGGCTATGTTTCCACCGTGTTGCTTACCTTATTCCTGGAAGCCTGACATGGGGAGGAGCAATGCACAGCATGTCCAAATGTTCCCTTTCCTCATTTTAAATTGTGTTTGTGATGGTGACATCTGTTACTAATAGTAACTTACTATGCAGCCCATCTACATTTACAGCCCCCCCCCCCCCCCCCCCCCCCGACATTTGCCCCACATCTGCAGTAGAGATGTGCTCATACAACAGCCTGATGCCACATGGTGCCGTTGAGTGTAGTTGCCTCAGATGGGAATTGGCATCTTCTGCTGCTGACCGTGCAGTGAATGTGTCATCGTGAATCAGCTGGAGTTTGAAGCATTCGGAGCATTTGGAGCATTCACAGGCCTTATCTATGAATGCACATTATTATTGTTTTATATTTATTTTTCCAGGATCAGATAGGCTGCTGTTTTTGCAGTGCAAGGAGTCTTTTTTTTCTGTTGTTTTGTATTGCCAGTAAGCGTTTTGCGCGCTACTTAAGCGCTCTGAGTGCCTCACGTTTTCAAAGCAGAAAAGAGCCCCGACGTCATTCACGTTTTTATGAAAACATTGTGCACCTCGCAGTTTACAAGTGGCAAAATGCTTCCTGTCTGATCGTGCCCCAAGGCGACCTTGGGAAACAAATTAAATGCATTATTATTATTTTCTGCTTGTCCATGCACATGGGTGTGTGGTGTGTTTTTGCCTGGGTACCGAGATGTGTGTACACTCCCTTCGATGCGGTTGATCCCCTCTGGGCATAGATTCTTAAATTGCTTTCTCTCTCTCTCTGTGTTTGTGTATGTGTGTGTGACTCAGGCTTGGATTCGGATGAGTCATGTGAGGGCATGTCAGAGGCCAGCTTCAAGGACGCTGTGGCAGACGGCGCACAGAAAAACAATGGCTCCGTTCCACAGGAGAATGGAATCAAGAAGCGCAGGTATGGCCGGATTCCACACAGGGCACGGGCCCTCCCTGCACACTCAATCGGACTCCCTCTCTGACTCTCTCTGTTTGTTTATCTCCCGCCTCGTCCCCATGTAAAGGTGGAACATTCCATACTCACAGCAAACTCTCATGGCTCTACCCTGCCTGGCCCGCGCACTGAACCCAACTGCTATCTTTTTGCTCATGACAATCTCGACGTGACGAACTGGAAAGGATTTATTGAATCCACTCCTAACTATATTGGGCTTGTCACAACGAAATAAGTCTTATGTAGCAAAATGTAAGTGTAGGCGAGTTGGTCAAATTACTTTCATATAGTTTTCTAGTTTTGCCATGAATACATTCCTTTAATGTGTATCTATAATGTAGAATGTAAAACAACCCAGAAACATGACTTTCTGGATTTAATAAATGTTTACACTTTTAAGTTTGGTCAAGAAGTGAGTCTCTAGGTAATATTAAAGATAAGGAAGCTTGTGGTTACTAGAGCTGCTACTAAGAATATTTTCATGGTTCATTAATCTGTCTATTATTTTCTTGATTACTCGATTAGTTATTTGATCGATAAAATGTCAGAACATGGAGAAAAAAATGTTTCTCAAGATTATTTTGTCCACACACCAAAGATATTTAGTTTACAGTCATAAAAGAGCATGTAAACCTGAAAATGGACATGATTACAAAGCTGCAATCAGAGAATGTTTTGGTGTTTTCCTTAACAAAATGACAATCTGATTAACCTATTACCGAAATAGTTGGTGATTCATTGAATTGCAGTAGACAGCTTATCGATTAATCGATCAATTAATGCAGCCCTAGTAGTTAACATCTAACTTTTATGCAAAGTTCCATGACGATCGATTGACAAGTGTCTGGGTACTATGCAAGATGATGGCGCTTAAACATTTTTGCTAATTTCTGGATTGGCTGTACTGAATTTAACAGATTAAAATAGATATTTGTAATTGCATTTCAGCCCCTTACTTATATTGTTCCTATGTCAATCTTGATGCATATGTTGTGCAGTAGAAGGGTTTTTCTAGTGATGGCTGTGTGGTTTTACATGGATGGGTGATTGAGGTCAAATGATGCATGTTAAAAGGTGACGGCCTTCTAAAGGTTAAAAGGCAATGGCCTTTTCTTCTAAGCTACTCTGGCAAAGTTGTAAATGAACAGGGGAAAAGAGCCTCCCCTGCTGTGGTGAATCCTAGTGTGGAGCTGAATGGACACAGGGGCACTACACTACTGATTGGCACCACCAGTTTGCTAGTTATTGCCCCAACGGTGTGCCCCCTTGACTCGGCTTAGCCGCACAAGTCATTCACCATAATTAAATCAATAGGATTCGGCAAAGAATGAGAATGGGACTTGGGTCGTTTTCAGCGAGGCTAACTATGCTGTGGTCACAATGGGACATTTCCTATTATTGAGCTGCTGATACAGATCCCTATTGTGTCAGTCTTATTGCCGTGGAATTCGGTATCAATTTTCACATTGATAACATTTCCATTGATCTGTTTTAAAACATGCCATGATGGGTCCTTGGGTTTGTGGAATTTGATGTTGAAGAAAGAGTGGGAACCCTGATATGTTGAGTAATATATACAGTGTATTCATATGTGTGTGTTTGTGTGTTTTCTGCAGAACCACTCTGCCTGCTGCAATGTTTTCAAGAAATAACTTCAGTGTGTGGAGCATCCTGAAGAAATGTATTGGACTGGTAAGGAAGTCATAAGCCTTTTTTTTTTTTTTTTTACTTTTCACAGTCAAGCATCTTTCATGGAAGTGGGATACATGAAAACGTTGCGTTGTACATGCCACACATATGCCAAACATACATATGATCATACTTCAAAAGTAAAGATCACCGCACACTGCTATAATATTTCTGATTTTTTTATTTTGAGCTCTAAATAAACAAGCAGTAATATTAAACCAGTCTGCGGTGATCTTTATTTTTGAAGTCTGATATTTCTGCGTATCACCAGCGCCTGGGGTCTGAAAATGGCCAGTGCACAGGGATTGTGTCCTGTACATATAATCATGTCAAACCCTAAGGGCTGAGCTACACCAGGCACGTAACTGAAGCGTTCCGTTCGCGTTGCGTCTGCTGTAACAATTAGATTCCACTATAATCAGTGGAAGTAGCTACACCAGACGTAATAGCGGCGCGTACGTTCGAAAAAAATAGACTATTCATCTAAAATAGATTTTACGTGTCGCGAACGGAATGCTTCAGTTACGCGCCTGGTGTAGCTTCGCTGTAAGACCATACCCAGTGTCTTTGTGTGTGTGTTGACCTTGTGGTGTATGCTGTTGACGTGCAGGAACTGTCCAAGATCACCATGCCCATCGTATTCAACGAGCCCCTGAGTTTCCTGCAGCGGATCACGGAGTACATGGAGCACACATACCTCATCCAGAAAGCCTGTTCGCAGACTGACCCTATAGAGCGTATGCAGGTGAGCCACATATATTGGTGTGTAGATAGATAATCAAGTCAAGTTTATTCATATAGCGCATTTCATACATAGTGGTCATTTAATGTGCTTTACATAAACAAAAGCAAAGAGTAATAAAATAATTCATTCATTCATTCTGATGACCATGAGAGGATCATGGGTTTGCCCATGCGCATCACCTGGTCCATGCTGGTTTAAGTGTTCTGTCATACTGTAAGCATAAAAGGACAGTAGTTAAAAAAATTGTAAAAAGTAAAGTACACAGTGCTAGACAACAGTAAACTCTGCAATGCACATTAAAATAGCATGACCAATGACATTTATATGCTGTGCACTGCACACATTGCATACAGATGTTCAGAAGTGTACCTGTAGGTTTAAGGTTTATTAGTTTATTTGACAGGAGCCATGTACAGTACAATTGCTGTACCAGAATTAGCTTTGCAGCTAATTTGCATCTGTGGTCCCTGGGGAGGAAGATAAAGGACAATATAGGCAATTCAGACAATACTATATAGTTGTGTATATAGTTAAGACTTAACAACAAACAAACAACATATACAATCATCACATACAGTATGAAACATCATGCAAAAATACATCATCTCCATGTTTAGAATACACTCACAAACACTACGCTCACACACTCTCTCTGAAGCTGAAAGTCCATTACACTCTCACACACACACACACACACACACACTCTCACACTCTCACACTCTCACTCTCTCACTCTCTCTCTCTGTTGCTGAAAGTATTTTATATGCACATACACTCACAAACACTACGCTCACACATGCTCTCTGAAGCTGAAAGTCCATTACTCACACACACACATTGGTGCTGAAAGTCCATTACGCTCACCACACACACATTGGAGCTGAAAGTCCATTACACTCACAAACACACACACACACACACACACACACACACACACACACACACATTGGTGCTGAAAGTCCATTACACTCACACACACACTCTGGTGTCTGATGGTCTCCTGCAGACGGTTGCTGCATTTGCCGTGTCTGCAGTGGCCTCTCAGTGGGACAGGACAGGGAAGCCTTTCAACCCGCTGCTGGGAGAGACCTACGAACTCGCACGGTAAGGCAGCGGAGCCACTGAAGGACTCGAAGATACACACTGGCAGAATGAAGCTCATTTTCCCTCCATCTCCATTGATTTTTATATATTTCTTTAAAATCCTTGAGAGTTTGTGAATTTAAGAAAAATATATCAAGGCCTGTGAAAGTCTTTGTAAATAGACATGAATCATTGAAAGTGCTTGACATTATGTGTTAGAAAGGGCTTGAAACCACTTGCCATCACTGTAGCATGGCACAATTGAGAAATGTTAAGAAGTGGTGCAGGAAGGAATTGGAAAGTCCTTGAATTTCATGCTGAAGGAGTCTTGGGAACCCTGTGCCTTTATTTTCTCTGAATGGAGCTTTGGGTGAAAATAATGCTAGTTGACATTACAATCCTGTAGTTTGTGCTTTTCAGGACTTTGAATGGATTGGTTTTTCAGTTGTAATTTATTTGCTCAACTTGAGTGTCATCATATAGATGTATCTCTTCAGTATTTGTTGTAAAAATACAATAGCACACTGTGGTTGCAGAAATACCTTTCTGCTGTGTCATATTAGCTTGTAGTCTTGTAGCACAGGAACAGTCACTACCTTCTATGTTTGACGCCCTAGCCTCCACCCTCTTGGCTAATAGATTTGCTGCCACATTCTTTAGGGCTGAATGTCCACACTCAGATTTTATGGCATTCACTTTGTTCATTATCTGGATCAGTGGCCAGACGGAAAGATTTAAATTGGTCTTGGACAAAGGCACTATATATCTGTGTATATCTATGTATTTATGTATATGTGATGCTATATAAAAGATGTTTGTCTTTGATTAATATTCCCTTGGTCATCTGTCTTCTACCATGTCCTTCATTCATTTGCTACTCGGTCACTCACTCGCTTGCTCGTTCGTATCCCAGGGAGGATCAGGGATTCCGGTTGATCTCGGAGCAGGTGAGCCACCACCCCCCCGTCAGTGCCTTCCACACGGAGAGTCTGGACGGAGACTTCACGTTCCATGGGTCCATCTACCCCAAGCTCAAGTTCTGGGGCAAGAGTGTGGAGGCTGAGCCCAAAGGCACCATCACACTAGAACTTCTCAAGTGAGTATGGGTGTGTGTATGTGTGTGTAGACTAGGAAGACAAGTTCTAGTGTTCTAGGTTTGTCTTTAGGATGTATTTAGGTATTTAGCTGGAGGTAAGCCTTGTTCGTAGACGTGTTAATTTTTTGGGTGGGTGGCTGTAGATAAGCACCTATAAACACACCACTGACACGGACACAGCATTCTACTGCAAACAGCAATATCTCTGGACACAACTGGCTCCAAGACCGTTCTCCTGTCCAAACCACAGCAGTCCCCAGAACTGTCTGGCCCTTGGCCTTTAGTTGAAGACCTTTAAGTTCCCTGCTTGCTCATATATGAGGTCCCGCTTCAGCTTAACCCTGTTTCTCTCTCTCTCTCTCTCTCTCTCTCTCTCTCTCTCTCTCTCTCTCTCTCTCTCTCTCTCTCTCTCTCTCTCTCTCTCTCTCTCTCTCTCTCTCTCTCTCTCTCTCTCTCTCTCTCTCTCTTTCTCTTTCTCTCTTCTCTCCCCCCCCCCCTCTCTCTAGGCACAAAGAGGCCTACACATGGACCAACCCTTACTGCTGTGTACACAATGTGATACTGGGCAAACTCTGGATCGAACAGTACGGCACTGTAGAGATAGTCAACCACAGGTGAGACGTCCCCACCCGATTGTTTAACGTGGATTTCTCCTGAACGCCTCATCTGTTGCCCGCATGAGATCACTGTGCACTGAGTGTACTATCTACCCCTTGGTGTTCTTCAAAACCAACCAGATACTTTATCCAGAAAGTTAACATGTCAGTACAGTTAGTCACTTATTTGTGATTTTAAACATTATTATGTTGTGTATGGTTAGGAGCTGGAGTGTACTAAATGCATTGGATCATGTTGCCTTTATTCTGACTTTAATCCTTGTTCTGTTTTGGACCAGCACTGGAGATAAGTGTGTGCTGAACTTCAAGCCCTGTGGTATGTTTGGGAAAGACCTGCACAGAGTAGAAGGCTACATCCAGGATAAGAGGTGAGGAACACACACTTACACACACACACACACACACACACACACACACACACACACACACACACACACACACACACACACACACACACACACACACACACACACCTCCCTACCTTGAATCCGTCAGCCTGACTCACTACTTATTTATCTCCTCCTTCCAACAATAGCTGGACTGTGAAACACACACTCTCACACTCACGCTCACACACACACACACACACACACACACACACTACATGTTCAGTGTAAATGTGGGTATTCACACCACTTTCACTGGTGAATGTTCGTGACTACTTTCAGAAGCCGGTCTTGTTCTAACAGAGTGGAAGTTGAAAGCCCAAAGCCAATTGGTCGGTGTTGTATTCGATCGCCATGCTCTTGTGTAATGAGCTGGTAATAACTGACCAGTCAATATTTTCACAAGCCTGTGATAAAAAGCTGGCCATGTAAATATGCACTTGGACAAACAGAATGTGGCTCTTGCACTATCGGTGTCCTGTGTGTTTAGCACAAAGGCCCGCGTTAGACACCGCTGACTCCCTCCCGTCCTACGACAGGCACATAGACAGACAGACAGACAGATGCTTTGAGAGGGAGAGAGACAAGTGTGAAGTTACCGCCGGTAGTCATTCAGCACTCCTGTGCTCTACAGCTGCTTGAAAATAAGCACGGGGCCGGGTGCAGTCAGTCACAGAGCACACAGGGTCAAATGAGTTCAAATAGACCACTGTACTGTTAACCATGCTAACCATGTTCCCCACTTGACCACTGTGGATTGGCTGATTCTCATTTTGGTGCAGTTGTTTGTGCTTTTGAGTTTCTGAGCAGGTCAGTCTGTGGGCATTTTCAGATTTCACTTCATTTAAATGTCAGCTAGAGCAGTACAGTCTTTAAATGCAGGGAAGCAGGAGACGGAATGGAGAGATCAGAATAGAGAGATCAGTGCTTGATACAGGAGAAGGAAAATGATAAAACATGTATAGAAATGAAGAAAAATGACTCGTCGGGAGACACGAGGTAGCATCTAGTTAATGCTAACATGCTCAGCTTGATGTACACATGAAGAAGAGTTTTAAATTGATACACAAAACTAAAACTTGAAAGGAATATGAGGCCAAATTTATGTTATTGCGCATTCGCTTTAATACGGATTTTAGGAACAAATTTCTCCGCTTCGGTAACTTGGATGCGATGGTGTAATGTGGATCCGGGCTAATGTAGACATAGCCTGAGTTAGTAGCTGTTTGACACTAGAAAGTGGGGGGTAAAAACCTGAATCTAATGCATGTCTCCTTTAACCTCTGTTGCGGTGACAGTAAAAAGAAGCGCTGTGTGATCTATGGCAAGTGGACCGAGTGCATGTGGAGCGTGGACCCCCAGACCTTCGAGGGCAACAAGAAGTCTGACAAGAAGGGTTGTGCTGACACTAAGAAACAGAAGCAGGTGAGGAGTGTGTTTAGTTCTCTCTATCTGTGTGTGTGTGTGTGTGTGTGTGTGTGTGTGTACTTGCATGCTTGCTTGCATGTGGGTGTACTGTATCTGTGTGTGTGAGGAAGTTAGAGTCTTTACCCTCCCTCTTTCTAGGAGTAGGTGCTGTACCACTCTGCTTGATGGGAAATGCTGTTTTCTCTGTTATTCTGAATGTCTTTCTTTTTATTTGTTGTGTCTGATGTCTTGGCCACGCAGTTTACTTGTGTTAACATCCACATAAGGTAAATCTGATGCACATTGTATTTTAGTTCATTGCCAGTTGATTTAGTGTGATGGCTGTATTAATTACCCTGAAAATAGATGATGCCAGCTAGAAGGTACACTCTGTGTGTGTGTGTGTGTGTGTGTGTGTGTGTGTGTGTGTGTGTGTGTGTGTGTGTGTGTGTGTGTGTGTGTGTACACACACAACAAAACACACACTAGTAGTGTTGTATCTGCAAATGCTTTGGCAGACTTCTGTAGTCTTGCTTGTTTGAATGTTGTCTTTTGAATGCCGACTAGGCAACTAGTGTATCCTGTGTATTGGAAGCTGTTGAGGCCCATACACTTCAGTAGGAGAGAATTGAGGCCGATGTCATTTCATGCTGTGAACGTGAAATGTACGATTAGTGAATGTAGTGTTGTTTAGTTCCCTTTGTGTCATCACTAGTCTATTTAAATCCTGTAATGTTAGACAGAGCTATACATACCAAAGCCCAACCCTGAGATTAAGACGGGCCTTCCTGGAAAGTTTGGCAATAGGTGTAGTCTTGTAAGTGAAGGGTGGATCAGTGTTTTTTAGTCTAGTAGGTGAGATGTGCTGTAGGTTTTTAAAAGAAAAGAAAATAAAGATAAAATCAACCATTGAATGGTTCAGCTTGTGTGACCAAGCCCCAGGGTGTGTGTTGTGTATGCATGACTGTGACTGCATAGTTGGCCATCCATTTCAATCCTGTGTAATGAAGAAATGTATGTCTTTATGTGACCTACCTACAGTGGCATATATTTAGAACTTGTGTTGTGAACATGGGACATTTGTGTTGTGTGTTTTGTAAATGTATGTACAGTAACTATGTATGTAAATGGGACTTGTTTAACATAGATGTGTTGCTTAAGATAGGTGTGTGTGTGTCTATGTGATGCTGTATGTGTGTATAATCTAAATGTATGGCGTGTGTGTCAGGAGGAATCTGGTGGCGGAGAGAATGACGAGGCGGACGACATGCCAGAGATGCAGGAGTCTGTTGCGGTCATACCTGGCAGCACTCTGCTCTGGAGGATATCATCCAGACCAGCCCACTCGGCACAGGTGAGACCACTAACGTGAAACTTACACAATATACATGCAATGCTGAAAACGCTAACGTGAAGGTTACACAATATACATGCACTGCTGAGACGGTTAACGTGAACCTCTAAGAAAAACTTGTAAGCTTAAATTAAAACTCTTAGAACTTAAATGAAAACTCTTCTAAAGATTCTTGAAATTCTTCCAGACACAAAATTCTTCAGACGCATCAACCTTAAAATTCAGTCAAAATGTATTTTTGAAGTATGAAAGCAAATTGACCCTGGCTGTCTCCTGTCTCTGTAGATGTACAACTTCACTAATTTTGCGGTTACGCTGAACGAGTTGGAGCCGGGCATGGAGGGAGTTCTGGCACCCACAGACTGCCGTCTACGTCCTGATATCAGAGCCATGGAGAATGGCTACATGGGTAATGTAGTTTCCCCCCCTTCACATATCACAGCTCTGCCACAAATAGGGCATGAGCACCACCTGCTGGTGCTGTTGTGTAGCACACAGTATATTGACCTGAAAATAATAACTCATTCACACTTTATTGTGGGGATGCAGAATAGCACAGCCATGTACTGTATGTTAACATAAAATGTGTGTCACTTGTATGTATTAACATTCATATGTTAAGTGTGGGATTAATCAAAACCAACAAAAGTAATACTATCGTGGTACAGTATGTATTAACATTCATATGTTAAGTGTGTGATTAATCAAAGCCAACAAAAGTAAAACTATCGTGGTTTCAGCTATGGAGATTGTAAAAGTGTGTTAAAAAAAAAAAAATCTAAATTGATCCCCATGTTTTATGTGCGTCTTGTGTAGATGAGGCCAGCAAGGAGAAGGAGCGTCTGGAAGAGAAGCAGCGAGCATCCCGTAAGGAGAGGGCCAGAGAACAGGAGGACTGGTCCACCAGGTGAGCCCCTTGCCCCCGACGCCAGTATTCCCCCTAGTCCTGCACACACAGACATTATAATGTCTGTGTCCAAAAGCTGAAAAATCCTGCCTTTCTAAACAGAGCATTCGGTGGCAGCGAGGCATCGAGGCATGTCCGAATCAAATATTTCTGTAAAATGCTGCCTTCTAAGATACCTCTGTATCTCGCGGCGTTCTGTGTAGCTATCTTGCAAGGCCGTCCGAAACAAAGTTCATAGCTGCTACCTTGATGCCTGCTACAGCAAGTGCCTCATTAGACAGTTGAAGGCAGCAGGGCAGTTTCAGACACAACCAGTGTGTCCCAGAGGGAAATTCCCCAAGACTGTATTGTCCCTCGTAAGCCTAGGAGAGGAATGAGAATCCTCACTTCTCCGCCTCAGGAGAATGATAAATAAGTGTGTGAGTGTGTGTTCCTCAGCTCTGTAGCATTTGGTGGCTGATGGTCATGCTGATGATGCTGCTGTTCCGTGTGTTTTCAGGTGGTTCCAGTCAGGCACCAACCCATACACAGGATCTCAAGACTGGTTGTACACAGGCGGCTACTTCAATAGGAAATACACAGATTGTCCTGACATCTACTGATGACGAAGTGGGCACAATCTCGATTTCTCCTACAACACACATACACGCATTCCAACACATGCACCAGCCCTCCATGAACAGTATATCCTCTCCAAACTGGATCTCTCTCATAGTTGACCACCACCTCCGTTGGCCTCTTGTGTGGAACAGTCTTGGGTTCACAGGGGGCTGAGTAGACTTTTTTTATTTAATTTTTTTCTGAGCTGGTTGAGGCGGAAAAAGAAAATCAGGGATTTGAATGCTTAATTGACTGAAGGTGACATGACTTCATTCCTTGTTATTATTTTTCGGTGAGAGGGCGTAAGTGAGTGAGAGAGTGGTCATGGGAAACACGTAAAGTGTGTAGCTTGATTTCTTTTTTTTTTTTATAAATCCATAGAGACGACGCTAAAGTGTCTATGGAACAGAAAAAGTGAGCACTTTCTTTGAGATGGAGTGTACTGTGTGGGTGTGCGAGTGTGCGTGCTTGGACTTACATCTTCCCTCATTTGTAGGACACATGATCCTTACCACAACATTGTATCACTGTATAGCTCACTTTCATCTTGTCCACAGAAAAAGCAAACGTTAGCTTCCAGATAGCACTGTTCTATAAAAGCTCTGCATATTTGCCTATATGCTCAATTTGGGTAAATGGTTAGCCGTGTATCAAAAAGTCTTGTGCATATTGTAAGACGTTCAGTTCCAACTGAGGTGCCCAATCATGTTTAACATCAGTACTACAGAGGAGAATAATCATGACAAGTATTTACTGTAAGATTATAGTTTGGCAGGAAACGATTACAGAACTGTGCGTGCGCGTGTGCGTGTTTGTATGTCTTTTTCTCTGTGTGGGTATGTGTTAAATGATAACTTAGGCCATAATAGTCGGTGTTAATTTACAGGTACCATTTTTCAGTAGCATCAATATGATCCCACTCCAATGAGATAATCTAAAACATTAAAATTACTTTTTTTTTTTTACTCTGAATCATAAACATCATTAAAACAAAATATTCAAATAGGACATGAAATGTTAGTCGTATACATGTAAACAGTAGTGAGTGTATCTTCGATGTAAATAACTTTTCACTGTAAATCATAGGGGCCTCAACATTGTCAGGGAAACAGAATTTAACTAAGTGCATTTCCATTACTGCTTTTCCATTATTTAAATGTAAAATGTCCTTCATCCCCTATGTCCATTAGCAGTACAGTTATATTTATCCTAGTTAGAGGAATATACTAATTTATTATTCATGAATTAGTGCCACATCAAAGATAAAGGTACCTTATAAGAGTTCTGCTGGCTGCTTCTGTTCAGCCGGTGGCATATACGTCTTGTCTTTACTCCATTATAGTGCAATGGTCTGTAGATTGATCACTTCACAAATCTAATGTACTCTATCTATCTCACTTGAACAAACAAAAACACTATGATTATACATCTTTTCCTTGCTGTAATAACAGTTAAACAAAGATTTAAGCCATTAGGTTTGACTATGGCACTCAGAATCTATGCAACCAATCCATAGGTCCGATTAACAGCACAGTACATTTGTACAGTAAACGTGTGTATACAGCCTACAATGTAAAAAGAAAATCCTGTCAATCGGCAGCTTGGAACTGTATACTGGACAGCATCAACTCACACTGTAATGGCCTCTAGTCTTTTTCCTCTGAAATATTCTTGACTTAATGTAAAATGCCTCCTTTCCTCTCCATTCCATCCTTATTTTTATACTGTCCCAAATTGCAAGTATGTGCGTAGCCAGTGCTATTTTCGTCAGGTCGAGAGGTTGCAATGTCCAGTTAAGTTTTACCTATAGATCATCTGAACTCTAGATATGAAGTGTGCGAAACAATTTCACAGATTAGCATTATTAAGGAGACTTTTAAGCACAGTGATGCTAGATTTTTCTGTAAATGTATTTAAGTGTTTTTTTCTCTCTCTCTCCTCATTCAGTGCCTGGATACAACTACCAATTAATTTACTTTCTTTGTTAAACATACATTGATTTCTTACCTCTCGTTAAGTCTGAAAGTGTTTGAGTATCTGACAGGAAATTGTCTATTTCTGTTGGTGTCTTGTGCTTTGCCCCTTGTCTTTATATTTTGGGTAAGATTGAAATACATTACATTGATCTGAGCAGGAATGTCAGCACATTTTCAGATACACTACTGTGTGTACACTCATGCAGTTCATTGTCTCATGAAATGAATATGTGAAATTTAGCAATACAGACTAAATGAATATAATTAAACAATAGATTTTATGTTGCTTTGTGTGCATTGATTTTGTTAAATATCTTAATGATGGGTTTACCAATGTCTTCACTGTATGTGGCAGTTGACCTTGTAAAGATGTTTTTTTTTCTTATGTTCCCAATGTTGCACAAAGAGTTAGTGAACACCATCACATAACATATTCTTTTTGTGCAATTGATTTATTTTTATAGTATTTAATGCTTTCTTTCTGATGAGACAATTAATGACTTTATTTTATGCTGGGGGTTTATAATTAGGTCATTTATGTTATGAGAGTAGAGTACAGATCAGTGGAGTAACAGTAGGTGGACGTTTACTAAAATCTTAATTTTACTTTTGAAATTGAAACCTGTTAGTTTTTAAATAAAATCTTCGCTGGCCAACATGAGCCTGTGTATGTTTCTCTGTTGTGCTCTCCTTAAGGATAGGTAAAGACTTTTATTGAACATTTTAAGCTACTCTGTCATTATAGACATAGGATGACCTATTGGCAAATATAGCCACAAGCAGCAATATGGGGGCCAAGCAAACCGACGGTCTAGAATTGCCATGGAAACTTGATGTCCACATGAAGAGGGTGTCATAGATATAGGAAACCGAAACCTAGATGCTGCATTAGCCTTTAGAATGTATGTCAAGGGTGCCGTCATCTTACTGAGGGTAACATGGCAAAGGCAAATTAATAGAAGTGCGTTAGGAAACCGATGACTTTGTATGGTGTTGTGTGCAAATCGTAGCACCTTCTAGACATGGGACTTTGTACACTTGTAAAATCACACTTGGTTTTTTTTTTGTGTTGTGTATTTGGTAATATAATAGGCTTGTAGAGAACATATTGGATGCTGGCTAACTAGTGCCAGTAGTTAGACAAGGCTAATGACGGTTAACCATTATTTGTTGTGTATTCAAGGCAAATTAATAATGAGAAAATTATTAAATTTAAACGTTACTCATCAGTCACTTTATCAGAATGGTATTGGTACTGTAGTAACCTCACTAACCTGTCATTGCTTACTGTAATTCCCCGCCTGTTGACTGAGGTTTATACATTGATTTTGAAAAATGTCTTCAGCTATTAGGTTAATACACAATGGTGGACTACATGGGAGTGCATTTAATTTCTTCATTCTTCTGTCTGATTAAAGCACAATCTGATTCATTGGGCTATTGGGCTCTGGTTAATACATTTTTTTTTTGCATTAAACACTGTCCTGTGGTTTATACACAATTCGGCTAATACATGGGACATTACTATAATGCTGGATTTTTGTTTTAGCTTATTTGTTACCTTGTTGCTGCCATGGCATAACGTTAATGAATGGGAGCTGTCCAAAGCGGTGGAGGCACCAGAATAACTTCCGGCAAGGTAATAATAATAATAATAATAATAATAATACATTTTATTTAAAACGCCTTTCAGGACACCCAAGGTCGCTTCACAGATAAAACTAATAGAAGAAAAAAAATATCAAAAAAGGAGAAGAATTGTCAAAAATACACGTATATAGTCCATTTAGCCATATCATAGTCCATAATTTGGCCAAATTTAATTTCTGATAATTTTTTGAGTGATATTAAGATTACTCTCTCCTATAAATATGTTGTCAAATATGGTCATTTGAATGTTGGTTGTGAGAAACTTTTCCATGGTAAATAGCAATTTGCTAAAGTGGCAATGTTGTAACATTGAAGGCATGGTTCATTTAAACCATCAAAGCTGAGACATGTTATGTCATAGATGGAAATGAAAAACATATTGACATATATGGGTCTATGCAGTACATACAGAAACTATTGCCCCTTTCCCACGTTGTGATGTTTCAGACTCATCTTAAAATTGATTCAATTATTTATTTTTTCTCATCAATACCCCACAAAAAAGGTAGTGTTTGGAGTGTTTTGTAAAAGTATAAAATAAAAAACTGAAATACCATATATATATATATATCCATATATACCATATATATATATCAGAGGGTCATCTGAATGCTGCCTCACGCCACTAATGCTAATTAGCGCATGCACGATAATTTTGCTCATTGACTGACTTTGCACTTTGCCCAGCATTTAAATTAGGACCACGGTGTCAAATCCAGTAATGTACAGTCATTGATCCAGACATAACACCGCAAAGACTTGTAACTTTAAGAAGGACACATCCTTAGCCTATCACAGACGTTTAAATAGAATCCGAACCAACCGTTTCTTCGGGGAGGGTTAATACCAGGAAGTGTAAAACTCAGAGGAAAACAGGACACAATCAGCCACAGCAGAGGTGCGCACAGTAACGTTACCTTACAACTGTAAGTGCTTCATTTATCGGTGTTTTGGTTTGTTAAATGTTTGTGAAATGCGTTGGCGCTCTAGCAGTTACATTATCCTTACTTTGTTGGTGAAGCTGTCAACTGTTAGCTTTCATTTGATAGCTGGCAATGGGGAAATGCATTTCAGTGGTAAAAACTGTCGAGTCAGGGAGGCTAACATTAGCTAGCTAGATGACTGTGATTGCTATTCTCTTTTTGTAGCCTGTAACTCTTCTGTTACTTCTGTAACCTGCAAAAGTTGTTAATTGTAATGTTAGTAGATTATTGAATACTCAATTAAACACCGACGTGAAATTGTGTAAAGGGAAGTGATTGATGTCAATGTGACTCTCGATGGACTAAATTGTCTAACCAATAGTTAGCGAACCTCTCGATAGCTAGCTTAACCTAGCCGAAAGTCAGTGCGGTTACATGGGCAGTGAACTAGCATGAATTGAGCTAGCTAACTTGGCCAAGTTGGAAAATGGGGGAGAGTAAGTGTAATTGATGAATTCAATTTTAGAAGATGGCCTGCGAATTATTTAGTTTAAGGAGCTGATAATCAGTGAACACGCTAATATGAACTTGCCTGTCCGGAAAGTTGTGAAGTGGTATAAACTCGCATTGGATTTGTGAATGTCATGTCAAAGATGCACTGCGATTGTTCGTTAGAATTCAAGTGTTTCATCAGGTCCCTTGCAAATGCAAAAGGTGCATTAATCAAGCACCATGCAGTCTGCATTCATAATCTAGGTGCTTGATTTTATAGACCTGTGGCAAGGGATGGGGAAAAAACATATCCTTCCAGTTGCACTGACAATTTACGTTATTTGTAGATTACTTACTATGTTTCGTCTAAATTACACTATGGCTTATGGATGTACATTTATTTTCAGAGGTTTTCAAGTGTACACAAGCAGTTAGCCTATTATTGTAAACACTGTTTGCAGTGTTACCAACTCAAGTGATGACGCATGACATATTGGCTTGCTATTTTCTCTTACAGTCTAAATATATCTATCACTGAGAGAGAAGAATGTCGTCAGGAGCTCTTTTCCCCAGCCTGAGCTCAGGCTCCCGTAGCTCTTCCAGCAAATACCTTGTGGAGTTCAGGGCTGGAAAGATGAGCCTGAAGGGCAGCACGGTGACACCGGACAAGAGAAAGGGAATGGTCTACATACAGCAGACGGACGACTCGCTCATCCACTTCTGCTGGAAGGACAGGACCAGCGGAAACGTTGAGGACGTGAGTGCCCTCACCTGTCATGTAATCCAGCTGCAATTTTGAATATCTCAAAATAATCTATACTTTGATGTTCTATTTGTAGGACCTGATCATTTTCCCTGATGACTGTGAGTTTAAGAAGGTGAGCCAGTGCACCACAGGGCGTGTGTTCGTTCTCAAATTCAAGGCTGGGTCCAAACGTCTATTTTTCTGGATGCAGGTGAGACATAGGATACACTGAAACACTTATGCATCGGAGACTGTCTGTGTTTGTAATTTTATAGTAGAGTTATAGCAGCAGTGGTCATAATAAATGTTGACATACAATGTTTGTTTCTTTATCATTGTTTCTAACTGATTATTTTTTCCTTCAGAGTTCTGGTTTGTGTATGTTTATTGTTTATGGTTATTGTTGTTATTATATTAATTCTATTTAATCATAGTTTTTTTATTTAGGCCATATGACTTTACTATAAATGGCACATTTTTAATGTTAACTAATGTTTATTGATGTCATTGTAAATCGCTTCTGAAAACAGCATCTACTAAGAACTATAAACAAAAACATAAACAATACATTAAACAATGTCGTAATAATCTGTGCCATCTCCCTATATTATTATAAGTAATCACACACTTGCCTGTGCATGCTTTCTTGCTCTCTTCCCACGTCTGTCTTGTAGGAGCCCAAAACAGATAAAGATGAGGAGTACTGCCGCAAGGTGAATGAATTCCTGAACAACCCTCCCATGCCGGGGGCTCTTGGCAGCGGAGGCAGTGGCAGCCATGAGCTGTCTGCTCTGGGAGGTGGGTGTGCTGGAATGCAACAGACAGATGTAGCGAGTCGTACAATAGAATATATCTTAGATTCTAGAATATGTCTAGAGCAGGGGTCACCAACCTTTTTGGGAATGAGGGCTACCTTAAGACCCGAAATCATATGGAGGGCTACTCATTTAAAACAAACATACCCTCACCCCTTTTTTGCGAGGGGTAGTCCTCCTAAATAATAGGCCTATGTGATTTTTACTTTTAAATTATCAATATTGTGTAGGCCTATAAGTCTTTATATATTAAGCAACTGTATTTTCAAATTTAATATCAATAACCTATGCAACACTACCAACATTTTTGTTCAGTTTGTTCATTTCAAAGTTTGCATTGGGAATCGAATCTTTTTTTTTTAATTTTTTACAAAAAAAAAACTTATCTTTTTGTGCAATTTGTACCCAATTTAGACCCACCACCATTATGAGTTCACGGGTTGTTTAAGTTCTGATTTCAGTGGACAATTCGGTTTTAACATTTCAATAGTAATCGCCCACACCACCCTAACATATGAAAACTCCTTTTAAAGTTATTGCACACCTGAAATCTCTCCATGATCTGACAAAAAAGGTAATGCACAGTCCTGCTCAGTCATGCATGCTACAACATTTTCAGCGCTATTGTACTGCAGTAGCCTACGGAGGAGAAAAGGCCTGTTAGCTATTGTTTTTCAGTCCTTGAACAATCATGCAAGAACCGTATTTGACGAACATGGAATGGCCACAGAACTTTTGCAAAGATATGCTTCCATTGGCTACACCAGACGAGCAAGTTTTTTCCCCCTTTACTGTCTATGCGCGCGAGCAGCGTGTATGCCCTCCGCTTCTGTTGTTGTTTAAAGATTGAATGGGAAACGGATTTGGAGCCAAAGGCTAAAATTTAACGCAGCTACAATTTGTAAGGTATCACCAATATCAATTTAATGTCACAGATGTATGGCTACATACATTCTTAAAATGGTTCTGGTCTAGACTTAAATATCTATTGAAAACTTCACAATGGAGCGTGTTTTTAGAGCGTGATCTGCAGGCGACCTGTTGGCTATTTTTGCGCTGGGGGCGCCTCACAAGGCCGTAGTCATGATGTCAACATTGGGGGGGACCAAATCTGTGGTGGGGTCTGAGGGACCCCCAAACAGAATTTCAATACATTTCCTACCATGCAAAAAATATTATTAAAAATCACAAACAAGTCGTTAGTTAAGTCAGTCAATTAGGGCATTCCAAACATTTGACGGACATAGCATGGCATGGATGGATTATGAACCCCTGGGCAGAGATGCCCCCCCCCCCCACCTCTCCTCCAAATAGAGGGGTCCTGAGGCATTCTCCCATAAAAGATTTTTTTACTTCACACAGAGGCTTGGGCAGGGCCACCTGAGCTCTTGGGCCCTGAAGTAGGCCCATAGGCCCATTCAGTAATCCATCCCTGGACCTGTGGTATGACTCCATTTGTCTTCAAAATGTATACTTTAAAATAAATTACAAACTAGAGTATCTTTGTTAAGCTCTATATTACACATGTGGTTCTTTGACTTGTTACTTACTGTACACCTGAAGATTTTTTTTAACTAAGGCTTAGAGTCATAGGTTTGGACCTATAACCTAATAAGATTTTGTCTTTTAATTTAGATTGTATTATGCTGGTGGCTACTCACATAATTTTAACGTAGTTTAAAAGTGACAGGATTCAGGAATAGGCTACTAAGGCCCCTCTTCTGTCTGACTCACGTTACCCCCTGCATTAGGCTATAGACTGACGTTTTGTGCCAACAACATGTAGAAACACTAGGCCTACTACAGCCTTTGGTGAATGGAGGTGCAAATTCCTTTCTTTAGTTATTGTCCGCGATTCACATTAACTGTAGGCTATCAACGCCAGTGCATTGTAAATGTCTTTTTCAACTTGTGTGCCGTCGCCACATTTGAATCCTACGTTTTGCCTGCATGGATGCGCGATTGAGTGCGCATTTAAATCATTTGCAAGATGCAATAACCATTTCGAAGAGGGCTATAAACGGTAATTTCTGGCATTACTACTAGCATATGAATGCAGTATTTATGTTGAAAGACATGTGAAACAAATTAATGACACAGGCTTGCACAAATGAATAATTTAAAAATATAACGTTTCACTTTCGCTATCATTGCGAGAATAGGCTACAATATGGAAAATGTTTCAAAGTTCCCATTGAGTCTGATCAGCTCCAAAAATGTATGGGATGTCCTTAGCCTGTGCTACACCTTTCCAACAAGTTTTGTAAAAATTGTACCGGGAGCTTTTGCGATATTGTTGACAGCCTTACCTCACTGCAGTAGGGTGCAGTAAATGGAAGCTTTTAACAGCGCACGCCACTAACGAAAAACGGAAAACCACTGGGCAAACCACTGAGGGGTGTAGGCTACTCTGGAACCATCACTAAGTCACTAATTTGTGCGTAATTTACGTTTGATTACATTTCAGATGCGTGTTGGTTTCCTGTAGGCCTAGTCTTTTTTCTTTATTTATTTTTCCGTATATTGGGGGGGACTTTTTGGTCATATTTGAATATTGGGGGGGACACGTCCCCCTCAATGTCTATGGTGACTACGGCCCTGGCGCCTCATAGCCGTCCCGCGGGCTACCTGGTGCCCACGGGCACCGTGTTGGAGACCACTGGTCTAGAGTATATACAATAGAGTATGTCTTTATTGTCATTGTACCTGTACAACGACATTTGAAAGTGCATACCTTTTTCTGTAAAAGAGAGTTAAATAAAAAAACTGGTAAAAAAAATAGTAATCATAAAATATTAAAGAGCAACTTGCAGGTTGGAAACCCCAAAGCATAGTGTAGATAAACAATGAAGGAACTAGATTCTCAGAAGTAAAAAAAAATGACAACTACGCTAGAAACAACATAGGAAATGAATTCTGTTTAGATAGCACTGCATGGGAGGGGTGAAATGCAAACACTGATGTTTCCCGACAGCTTGAACTGTATCATTCATCTTTCATTTGTCTGGCTGTGTCCATTCACCTTATTCAGGTGGCGGGCATTGTGTAAACCTTAACCAAAATGAGGCTAAAAGGTACACTGACTCTGGTACACTGACACTGATCATTAATGCATTTTTACCACCTACTGGCGAATGCATAGAACACACAGACTAACGGCTCATACACAGTTGCGTGCGTTGCAGTGCTGGAGACGCATCCCGTTCACTTTACATGGGCTTACGTCATCCGTTGCCGAACTGAATTGTGGGTCCGTTGTGTCGCGTTGCTCCCGTTGCTCGCGTTGAGAAGTTCAGCTGTTGCTGCACCGACGGACGGCACCAGCCAATCAAGCCAATTGACGGACGGCACCAGCCAATCAAATTCCGGTTATACTTATTAAGTCATTTGCATAGCTACCGTCGGGAACACCCACTGGCATGCGTTGACTGAACGCAACTGTGTGTGGAAGCCCTGATGTCATGAACTGTGTATGTATGACACGCCAATGGCCACTAGCGTGTTATCTAACACATAATAGCATGGCGTGTTTATCAATGCCATAACCTAACCATAACCCTAACCCTAGAGGGCGCCATATACTTGACATGTTGACATACACACGGAAGTGAGACGATAAGTGGCGTGTATGTTTACGCGGCGTTGATATACACGCAGATAGCTCAAAATGCGTGCAGAAAACAAGCCAGTTGGCTATTTTTGAAGTGCCGTGTATATTTATGCAAAACCATGATGCCAAGTTGGAACACAACAATCTTATGGTTTGTGTACCCTGTAGCCTCATTTTGGTTTACAATGCCCGCCGCCTGAATAGAGTGAAACAAGAGTGCTATTGAGGAGAAATCGGCAAGATCTTACAAATGTAATGAAGATGTCAGTGGCTATTAATACACTACCTTTATCTTGCAAATAGTGTAGGTTACATTATGTTTGCATTGTAGGAGAAGGTGGCTTGCAAAGCCTTCTGGGTAACATGAGCCATAACCAACTGATGCAGCTGATTGGACCAACGGGACTAGGGGGACTTGGTGAGTAATTTTTCTACAATTCAGTGTTCAAATACATTTGGGTTTTCCTACACAAATACAGAAACAGAAGGGATGTATTTGGTCATATTAATGAAGGGAGGCACATTTACTGAACTCGCTCAGCAATTATGCTGTGTGGATCAGCAGCTGACACCTAAGTGTTCTTTGTTGTTGTTTACATCAGGTGGACTTGGTGCTCTGGCAGGACCAGGCCTGGCCAGCCTATTGGGCAGTGGAGGAACTGGTAGTAGCTCAACCTCAAGGTCAGCTGCATCTTCATTTAAGCCATAATATTCTTGCAGTCACTTTCTTATAACTATGTTTTTTATGGTGAAATTGGTAGACAAGTGTATCAAACATTAAGCTGTGTGCATGCAATATCCCAAGATAAGGCCATGTGGTAACAATACACATCAAGTATTTTCAGTAGTGTTGTGTCAAAATTGGGTGATTCCAGGAGATAAGTTCAGTACTTATTAATGTTAATATTCAGAGATATAGTAATAGATAATGCTATTATGCTATAATGTTCTCTGTATTAACTCTTCTCTTCTTCTGACCCTCTCTCCTGTGGTGCTGTTCCATTAGTTCCAGGAGCCAGTCTGCGGCTGCCACCCCGTCCTCTGGCACAGGTGGGGCCCGCACTAGCTCTGCGCAGGCTGCCACCACGCCCGTCACCCCGGCCGCCTCTGCCCCCGCTGCTACCTCCCCCACAGTCACCCCCACCACTCCTGCTGCCCAGACGCCCGCAGCGTCCACGGGGGTGGCCAGCCCCACACAGCCCATTCAGCTCAGTGATCTGCAGAGCATCCTGGCCACCATGAACGTGCCCAGTACAGCTGCCTCAGGCCAAGGAGGTGAGCTGCTCTCATTTAGGACTTGATGTCTTTCTCTTTGTGCTTCCCAGCTTCCTGTGATTAGGGCCTATTGGAGCCTTACAGAGAATTGGTTGATTGGTGATCTTCATTTAAGATGATGTTGATGTTAGTGAGAAGATGAGTCCTTAGTTAATTCTACAATTTTCTGGAGAAGGAGAGCTGTGGACATTGTTTGCCCGGTCTGAGGACCGATTCACCCATTGTTACTTAGACCAGTGTTGGTAAAGCCTGATGACCCCCCCACCCCCAGCCCAGACTCCTTCACTTTGTGAATAGAGACTGGGGATTCACAGTTGGTAAACATTTCCAACACTAGCATACTCCCTACTTCACCTAAACTTTACAAACTGACAATCAACAGCAATGGCAGTCTGGAAACAGTGAGACATTCTATCAGTCTTCAATTTGTCTGGGGTCACAGGGTCTGGGGGCAGTCAGGAAACAGTGAGCCATTCTGGCATCCTAGGCATCCCTCTGTCCTCCTTTACCTCCGTTGTACATTTGTTTGTCCTCATTCTCCATTTTCCCCCTCTCAACATTCTTTCTTGTAATGCTGCATTTCCCCCCTGCAGTGGACCTGGCCAGTGTGTTGACTCCAGAGGTCATGGCGCCCATCCTGTCGAACCCGGAGGTGCAGGAGAGGCTGTTGCCATACCTGCCCTCAGGCGAGTCTTTACCTCAGAGTGCCTCCGAGATCCAGAACACCCTCACCTCCCCGCAGTTCCAGCAGGTAACGCACACACACAAATATATATATATATATATATATATATATATATATATATATATATATATATTACACACACACTTGTTTCAGTTTCACACTGATTTATTTGACGTGTTTCTAGAACTTTTTTGTTGATGTTGTAACCCAGTCTGTCCTCACTCTCCCTAGGCCATGAGCATGTTCAGCAGTGCGCTGGCGTCAGGGCAGCTTGGGCCTCTAATGAACCAGTTTGGCTTACCCAGTGAAGCGGTAGATGCGGCCAACAAAGGGGGTGAGCTCAACACGTAGTTTTGCACAAGAGTAATACATTCACTTGAAAGAAGTCTGAATTACCGCCTTTATTACTTTAATACTGTATAATGATGTATTATTAATTATTTCCCTTCCGTTCCAGACGTGGAAGCTTTTGCCAAAGCCATGGAGGGAGCGGACAGTAAAGCAGAAGGGTCCGGAGACAAGAAGGAGGATGATGAGGACATGAGTTTAGATTAGACATCTTCTCACTCGCTTGCATGCAGTTTACTGTGTGTGTTTCTCACTTTGTTGATGCCTTGCAGGAACTAAGCTGTCTGGAATGTACGTTGACCTTTCTTTGTTTTGTAACATTGAGCTTAACTACCCCAGTACTTTTTTTTTTTACTTTGCTTACATTAAAAGTATTTTGGGTGTCATTAATATGCTTTTTTGCCTTGATTCATATCATTAGATTCTCTTGGCTTTATATTCATTTATAGTAGTATGCCACATTGCAAAGTCCTATAAACTGTCAAGAATTATTTAAAACAATCAATACAAGGTTTTATGAAAACTGTTTATTATTAAAACCATTAAAAATACAACTATATAATTTTAGGCATCAATAAAAAAAAGAGTGAAATTAGATATGGAATACAATTAGGCCAAACTCAAGGCAGGGAACATGTTCTACAACTACCTTTTGACATTCTCATTCACAGGTATTTCCAAAGGTAGTTGCCTTTAAACATAATTATATTTAAAAAAGGTCTTCATGTAGTCAGGAATACTATGTTGCTTCTTGGTGTTTGTTTGGAATTCTCAGTTTCACAAAACATTTTGTGATATTTCTCATAGCCCGAGTCGGCCATACCAGTGCATTGTGTACACGTGGTGTACATGGTGCATTGAATACACTCAACACAAGCGGTTGATTATTGAAACCCAACATGAATCCAGGCCTTCATGATTGAGAAATAACTTGCATGGTGGGAGTTGAATTTAAAAACACTAAGCCAATTCACCTTATTCAGGTGGCGGCCATTGTAAACCAAAACGAGACTACAGGGTACACAACCCATAGGATTGTTGTGTCCTATCCATTCACCAGTAGGTGTCAAAAATGCATTAATGATCTAGTCAGTGTACCCTGTAGCGTCCCTTTGGTTTACACAATGGCCGCGGCATGAATATGGGGAATAGATATTTGAATGAAGTGTGGCCCAAAGTACAGTTTTCATAATGAATACAAATTGTGCAGTTATCTAAAATACATAACACATGATAATTGAAGTGCCAGATTCAAACCTCTTTGTGTCAGATGAGTGTTAGGAAGTGATCCTCCCTTCAGGCTTACAGTACTAGCACATTTAAAACAGATTTCTTATGCTCCTTAGCACTTACAGTGCCAATATTCATGGGTTTCATCTGGTCCCTTTACACAGGTGTATTAATCAAGCACCATGCAGTCTGCATTCATAATCTAGGTGCTTGATTTTATACACCTGTGGAAAGGGACCTGATAAAACCCATGAATATAAAAAAAACAATGTGGGGGAAAAATATACATTTGTATAAAACAAAAAAATATATAAATATCTGTTTAAATTAGCTAATCTCATAAGTAAGCCCACCACCCGTGATTGAGGAGTTGGTTACTAGTTGTGCCAGATGGAGTGGTACAGCAGGGGCTGGGTCTGTCTACGTGGCTGGGCAGCCCTGGGTGGCCACTGCTCCGGACACAGCCAGGGGCTTGGACAGCATGACAGGTCTGTGGTTCACCAGGGCTCTTCTCACACAGCCATGGAAGGAGGGGAGAGTTGAAGGAAGGCCAGGGATTTTGGCTGCATCTGGGGAAATAACAAATAAAACACCTTGCTTCAGACAAACAATAAAGGGAATTAACTTCTGAAGAGAATTTATGTATGACAATGTGGATGATTCCTAAAAGGTGGCTCAAAAAGTGGTATCACCATTAGGTGCATTGGGATTGTGATTACATTTACAATTTTGAGAAGCAATAATACATTTAAATCATTTTGATGTAAATCAGATAGTAACACTTAAAGTCAGGCATGTTCATAATGAATAAAACATCCTGAGGTCCATACCAGGAGCACTGCCCAGGTAGACTTTATTTTGGCCCCCATTCGTACGCTTCTGTTTGGGTCCTACACCATGCTGACTGGCTGTGTCCACATGAAGCTGAATCACATTACTCTTCTTCACAACTAACGTGGAAAAAACACAAACAAGACCGGTTGGTGAATTGGGCATCAAAGCTGTTTACACGTGTTACTTGAAAACGAACAAGTAGGTTAATATCACCATAGTTTATTATACAAATGATAAAGACAGTGGAACAAGCAAAACAATAAACATTAGTAGTAATAGGTTGTGAAAGTTTCTTACTTGTAATACTATGCCACCTGCCATCACATAGTGACTCCTCAGGTGATAGAGACACAGAGAAATTGCCATTACCACTGTTCATCACCACTGATACCTGCATGGAAACACGAAAACGTTATCAGCCTGCTATGCTCTGCTTTACACATTACCATCAGAGGTGAGATGAGAGATGCAGAAGATGACAACAGGCTCCAGCTGTGTCTGTAATTATGATGGTGTGTGTGTTTGTGTATTTGTGTCTGTAATTATGATGGTGTGTGTGTCTGTGTATTTAAGTAAGTAAGTATAGTATACTATATATACTCTTTTGATCCCGTAAGGGAAATTTGGTCTCTGCATTTATCCCAATCTGTGAATTAGTGAAACACATTCAGCAAACAGTGAGCACACAGTGAGGTGAAGCACACACTAATCCCGGCGCAGTGAGCTGCCTGCAACAAAAGCGGCGCTCGGGGAGCAGTGAGGGGTTAGGTGCCTTGCTCAAGGGCACTTCAGCCGTGGCCTACTGGTCGGGGTTCGAACGGGCAACCCTCCGGTTACAAGTCTGAAACGCTAACCAGTGGGCAACGGCTGCCCAGTAAGTATTTGTGTCTGTCTAATTATGATGGTGTGAGTGTGTGTGTGTGTGAGTGTACCTCTTGCTGGTGCAAGTATAGGCTGAGCTGCTGGCCTTTGTACCCCCCTGCATGGAGCAGCAGCCCTGAATCTGACACGGGCCGAACTTCCAACAGGATCTCCAAGTCACGGCCCAACACCAGGGACTGATCTACACATGCGGAGAGATAGAGGAATTTGTGGGATTCAGTTACTCTAAAATGTCATCACAGCAAAAACAATTAAGAGTGCTGTTATTCTTGGTGCCTGTATCATGACTGGAAAAATAAGCATACATAATACCAGGAATAATGCATAATACAGGAATCTAACAGAAATCTATTGGAAATGCTGATAAATTCCTGAAATCCTTATAAACTGTTTTAACAGACTGCTCTAAATTGTAAGCTGTGCAAGTTGGTCTAAGGTAGACGTCTGTAAGAAACTGCTGAGGGCTAGAGGGGTGAATGCCTGGAGGGGAGGTCGTGAGGCTGACCTATGAGCATGCTGCCTCCCTCGGTGGAGAAGTAGACTCCTGGCTGCAGGGGCTCCAGATAGCAGGGCACCACCCCCACGCTCTCATTGGGCCTCTCCAGGACCTGCTCGTTCACCTTCAGCTCCCTTACACAGCCTACGAAGCCTTCAGGCCCCGGGTACTACAGGGAGAAAACAACACGTCATCAGCGTAAAACACACACATAAAAACAATACACAGTAAGAGCTTGCTTGTGCACCGCAAAGATCTACTCTCACACTTTCATTGCTCAGTTGGACACCAAACCTGATTAACATTTTTACATTACTTCATTATTTTTATTATTTAATTTGAACTTTCTATACTATCAATGGAAAATTCATTCATGTCAAGCAATGATTTTACGGTATTCATCAGTTTTAGGACCTGGAATATCTCCATGTGATCCACTACGACAGACGTGATCATTAAACCGTATGTAGCTTACCGAGGATGGAGGGAGGAGGTCCGCAGGGAGACCTCCGATGTAAAGAGGACCTCTGAAGGCGCTCCCTCCTGACACCTTCTTGCTGTTGGTGTCAATGCCATCTACTATCAGACGCACTTGGTCTCCCTCTTTTTTAATTATGACCTGAAATACAAGACATACTCATATCTCCAATGCTAACATAACTATCATATGTCACACATTATGCACTGTACACATTAAAAGTTCTATGCAAAAGTTCCACATGCCCTTACGCTATGCTTGTGGCTATTGTCCATGACATCACCACGCTAAATGAGATGCTTTTCTTCTATAAGACTCTTATAATATATACTCTTATTTTCTTCCAAACCCCCTGAAAAACTCACCTCATGCCACTGGCCGTCATTGTACTTCTTGTTGCTGGTGATGCTGGCCTTCCTCTTGCCGAAGACGTGGAGTTGCAGTCGGCCGTCGCTGACAGCTAGAGCATCCCCCTTCTCTGATCCAGCATAGAGGATCACGCCATCGGAGGAGTTTACACGCACCCCCATTGATATATGAGATCTGTGGAATCAATTTCATTTGATTTCATCAGCTGTGCCAAAGACAAGCAGGACTGGCAAAGATAAATGGACATTTTCAAGAGAATGCCAAGTTCCTCTTCAGAGGAAGGCTAGTGGTTGTTGATGTGGTGTCGACTTACTGCCTGCTTAAGGCTGGGGGGAGGGAGTAGTAGCCCAGGCGGCTGTTGAAGGAACCACTGAAGTGCAGGGCTTTGGGCTCCTGGGCGAACAGCTCCGCCTGGCACGACGCACGAGCAGGCTGACCATTAGACCCACTCGCTGGCTTCTTGTGTTTCCCCTACACACACACACACACACACACACACACACACACACACACACACACACACATATTAGCAGAGACAACAAAATACAAATAATGCTACCCATACATCAAAAGACTTTGACAAGATTTGGGAAAGATTCTTGAAAGATTGGAGTTTTTTAACTAATGCCCCCCATTCAAGCTTTACTCAAAAGATTACAATCTTTCAAGAATCTTTCCCAAATCTTGTCAAAGTTTTCTGGTGTAAGGATGGCTTAAGACATGCTTCATGAAATCTGCGACTACTTTGATAACCAAGTGACATGGTAACCAGGCTTCAGTGACATACTGTAAGTCCTCCACAGTTTACCTTGTGGTTCTTGTGGCGAGGTGGAGAGGCCAGGATTTGTTGGGCTTGAGAGGCTTCTGGACAGTCCAGGGTCACATTGACGTTATTTGTGGACTGGATCAGGTTCAGCACCATCTGCGTTGGAGTGTCCCTGAGTGTGTGTAAAGTGTGAAAAGAGTTAAGACACAGTGCCTTAAAGGAACCATACGTAAGATTGTGGCCAAAACTGGTACTGCAATCACTTTCAAATTACTGTAGAGCGGTGTATCCCCCCCCCCCCGACTTGAGGTTGCCAACCCGGATGCCGAAACACTACTGACTTCGTGATTAGTAGATAGGTAGAGGGTGGCGCATCAGGCCAAAACACAACATGACATGACAAAACACAACAACACAGTTGAGGGCTGTAACTTCACTTTTTTTGGGGCTTTTTTTTTTTTTTTTTATGCCTTTATTGCGGATAGGATAGTGTAGAATGACAGGAAGTGAATGGGAGAGAGAGTCGGGGTGGGATCCGGAAAGGACCACGGGGCGGGAATCGAACCCGGGTCGCCGGCGTACGGTGCAGGTGCCCCTGCCAGTTGTGCCACGGCCGGGGCTGTAACTTTTTAAATGACAATATCCTGGCCGGACTACTGTTGTCAGTGATATAAGTATTTAAAATGGACATGATTTCTTAATGTCTAGTGACATATCAGGGCCATTTTATGATTAATTAAAATACATTTCTTACATACAGTTCCTTTAATCCATGTCATGAACTACATGTTCAGGAAGAAGCGAGGAGGAATGCACTCTTTTAAAGCCGGACACTCAAATTAAAGACAGAGTAGCCACACACTCTTTTTTACTTTTTTTATTTACTAAGGACCTATGTTTCGGCAAACAGCCTTTATCAAGGTTCTGGTTTATCAAGGAGTGAACTACATTTGGGGCAGCCGTGGCCTACTGGTTAGCACTCTAGACTTGTAACCGGAGGGTTGCCGGTTCGAGCCCTGACCAGTGGGCCACGGCTGAAGTGCCCTTGAGCAAGGCACCTAACCCCTCACTGCTCCCCGAGTGCTGCTGTTGATGCAGGCAGCTCACTGCGCCGGGATTAGTGTGTACTTCACCTCACTGTGTGTGTGCTGTGTGTGTTTCACGGATTGGGATAAATGCAGAGACCAAATTTACCTCACGGGATCAAAAAAGTATATATCCATGTTCAACATCAAGATCTTCCCTTACATCCACACTGTCCTTAGCGCAGTCCAGTCAACCCAGTTCTCCTGCATTTTGTACCAACCCATTCAGTTGTTCCATCTTTCATGCCCATACTCACTACTAGTCATCACTGTCTCACCTCTTGACAAAGATGTTGCTCAAGCAGCCGGTGAGGTTGGCAACGCCATCTTTTATCTCTGTGCCACCCAGATACAGTGTGCCCACGTTCTCCTGTGCCATGCGATTGCCTTTGTCTGACACAGCCTCACCCTCCAGAACATCATCCAGATACACACGGATCCTACGAATGCCACACAACCATCAGCTCAGTAAAGTGCAATGTAAAACAACAATGGCACAGACCATCCTTTAGCCTGTGTATATTCATGCTAATCCTTAATCACTACTTAGATAGCCACTTGCTCATCTCATAAACCCAAGCTAGTGTGAACATACTGTGTACAGTATTTACCAAACTTTACAACAAAATCAGTTGGTGCTGACATGGTCAACATATGCTTGCACTGCCATCAACACTATGTTCAATTCTGAATATATATGGTGCAGTGGCCTAAGTGTTTGTAAGTATTAAGGTGCCGTAGGTGTTTGTAAGGGACTAACAGACTTTACCCATTGGTGTTGCTGTATAAAGCCACATAGTGGCTGTTGTCGTCATTGTAGGGCTTCTGGCTCTTAACTTGACTATTTCCTGCTCTGACCACCACATGGCCTTTGTCCAGGAACATTTGGCACACTCCATCCTGTTGAACACACACACACACACACACACACACACACACACACACACACACACACACACACACAGCCCATGGTTAACTGGTTCATACATAGGTGGAAAAACATTCTGAAAAACGTCTAAGGTTCCTTCTAAACTTCCATCTTCTTACCACAACTATGAGGGCAAAATTTTACACACAAAGAATTATAACCTTAGTTAAATTTTTCAGAACAAACAGGCAACCATATATCACAAGTGTAGCAGTGAGTTAGGGCCATAAAACTCCTTTTAGAGAGGACATGACTCCAGTGATGCTCAGCCCAGGTACTGCAGTGCAGTCCTGGTGCTTAGATGAAGGGTCCTACCGGAGCCTGGTGGTGGAACATGAGGCCCTCCTTCTGACCCGTGCGGAAGCCCACTCCAGCATAGAAGCTGTCCCTGAGCGCTGGGGCCTTGTCCATCTTCATGTCGAGGTAACTCTGGCCGGTGAAGTGAGCCTCGCGCACCACCTGGACAAGGGAGAGGGACGGACAGGAAAGAGGGAGAGCAGAGAGGGGGAGGAGAGAGAGAGAGAGAGAGAGAAAAGAATGGGGTAGCAGAGAACAAGAGAGAGGACAGGAGAAGAGGAGAAAGAAGAGAGAGGAGAGGAGAAAGGGGAGAGAAGACAGGGGATGAGTGAAAATGGGAGAGGCAGGATGACTGAGTGCAACAAGTAAAGGATAAAGTAAGTCCCGACAGGGCGAACCGGACTTGCTTTGCCCTGAAGGGACTTACAGTATTTTCCCAATAATGACCAGCGTTCTATACATTATCCCGCTTATTATACGGCTACTTGCCAAAGCGAAAAAATAAACTCCACGCAATGTCTCTTTTACATTTATTTGTTACCGTTTCGTTGTGGCTTTTGCTGAGAAACAAATAGTTTGCAACATACGCTGAACTTGAATCAAACGTTCTTTAGAACATAGCTGATCAACCGTCTGCCTTCACTTTTGAATGAAAATCTGTTGCCATTGACAGCGGGCATTATTTGGAGGTCCTTAGATGAAAATAATGACCGGTAGAACTTTGGGAAATGCCATTCAAATCAATGGCGCGTTCTACTTGCATTATGAAGAGCTTTATAATAAACAGTAATAAATGGGGGGAGTGTGTGTGTGTGAGTGTGAGTGAGTGTATGTATGCGTGTGCATGTGTGTATGTGCGTGCGTGCGTGAGCGTGTTTATGCTCTCACCAGCAGGTCGTCGGGGCAGCCATAGCTCAGGCCAGTGCTCTTCATCCTCTTCAGGTCCACATGATAGGTCATGGCCTTTATGCCCCTGAAGCAGCCCTTGATGGAGCCCAGCGATCCAGTTCGCTGTTCGCCCAGTGATCCAGTTTGCTTTGGGAACATTGACTTCAGGCTGCAAATACACACACAGTCATGAACACGGACACATGCACACACACACACACACACACACACACACACACACACACACACACACACACACACACACACACAGACACACACAGACACACACAGACACACACAAATAGTGAAAATGATTTCTCATACAGAGAAAGGACCTTTTTTTGTATTTGGTGATAAGCATTAGCAAATGCTCTAGATTGCCTGACATGTAGCATGGAAGGAACGCTAGTAATTAAGGCCACCTAACATTGTGTGTGAAAGGCTCAGAGATGCATAGCATGATTGATGGCTGGTATCCCGACCCCCACTGCTCACCTTTCTGGCATCTTGTCTTCAGGAACTCCTCCCAGGTAGTAGACCCCAGTGAACTTGGGGGGGTCAATTGGCAATTGGACTTGGAACAAGGTAAGCCTCTGATATCTCACGATGATACGCTTGACTTTGTGAACAATGATCACCTCGACCTGGTGCACACAGACAAACACATGCGCGCACACGGTGAGTGCATAGTACGAGGAAGCATTCTCGAGCCTGTCGACGCCAGCCCAAACTGACCAAACGATGACAACCATCTCTGAAAGCTTGACTAGGACTGAGGCACAGTCAAACTCGAAGGAGACCAGTGAGCCCATGAGATAACACATCATATTGAGGTTTTTAACCTACTTCACAATGTCATATGTTTCAACCTATGGAGTGGTAGGCCTAACAGTGCAGGTTGTGTAGGCTTCAAACAGTTACGTAGTTACAAGTAGTTGAA
>NW_027468881.1:23585345-23640345 GCF_046254945.1 Alosa pseudoharengus
TTTATATTGGAACATATTTATCTATTTGCACTATCTATTTATATTCATCTACAAGCACTTTTTTAATATATACTCAATTTTGTTCAGAGTGCCCTGTTTAATGACAATAAAGTCTATCTATCTATCTAGATTTCATATCTGTGTGTGTGCATGTGTGTATGTGTGTGTGCGTGTGCGTGTGCGTGTGCGTGTGCGTGTGCGTGTGCGTGTGTCTGTGTGTGTGCGTACTGTTATGTATTGGGGGTTGCTCAGACCTACACAAGAGCAGACAGCCCACTGTCACACACACAGACATCCTCCATCCACAAGGGGCGCCAGCTACTTCCAGTCTAATTGTGTGATTGACTATAACACGTGCGGAATGGCAGTCAATCGGGAGAGGCTCGGAGAACTGGGGAACTCAGCTGCTGGGCCGATGCTGTGAACCTCCCAGCTGCTTTGCCGTGCGATATATGAACTGTGCACTTGGATTGATATTCTGTTTGGTCAGTGGTGGTTTGGTTTCGTTTGGGGCCCGTTTTCGTTTGTTTGTTTGTTCGTTTGTTTCCGTCCTGCATCACCGTGGGGTTTCCCGCACGGTGGACATCAAGCGCGAGCAGGACGCCTTGGAGAGGCAAGAGCGAGGTGGCCCGACGGAAAGGTAAGCTGGCCGCCCCTTTGGCTTCTCATCCCCACCAAGCTCAAACATCCTGACTGACACGTCCTCTGCAGTTTAGGGGGTTTGAGGTCTGAGCAACGTAGTGATTTTCCAAGACGTGTAGCGACCCGCTAGACCAGGATTCCCTAATAGTACAGTATGTGTGTGTGCCTGTGTACAGTATGTGTGTGTGCGTGTCTGTGTGTGTATGTGTTTGTGCCTGTGTATGTGTGTGTGCGTGTCTGTGTGTGTCTGTGTGTGTGTGTATGATGCATGTGTGTGTCTGTGTGTGTGTGTGTATGTTGCATGTGTGTGTCTGTGTGTATATGTTGTGTGTGTGTGTGTGTCTGTATGTGTGTGTATGTTGCATGTGTGTGTCTGTATGTGTGTATGTTGCGTGCGTGTCTATATGTGTGTGTATGTTGCTTTATGTGTGTGTGTGATCCTTACCTCCAGGGCATCCATAGCTGCTTTGTTTGCTTGTTTGGCGGCAGCATCTGCTTCATTGATGCTGTTGATAATGTTTGTGTAGGCGCGGGATGCGTTTAAGGCACGTTGGATGAAGCCATTCTGATTGGTCCCTTCAATCACACTGTAGAGAGCAGAATGCAGCGATTAGAATAATTACAGCATTAGAATCAAAACAATACCAGTTTATACTTGTAAATGTAAGACTCTTGCTCTCAGATAGTAGATAATGAGCCTTTTTACAAGATGAGACAAAACACAAACACACACACACACACACACACACACACACACACACACACACACACACACACACACACACACACACACCTAGTCAGATTTCGGGCCAGCGCATCCAGCATCTCAGCATGCTTCTCTGCTGCCTCCACCAGGTGTATTTTGGAGGCTGATGGGGCAAACTTCTGCACCTTCTGAGCCAAAGGCTTACTCGCTCCGTCCAGCTGGGCGGCCAGTCTCTCGTACTCCTGAGGCAGGGCACAGAGAACCGTTACACAGATTTATTCCTACTGGCCATAGAGCAGTGTTTCCCAAAGTCTGGGTCGCGACCCACGGGTGGGTCACAGGAGATTTTATTTGGGTCGCCAGCACAATTTATGTTGTGTTATAGGCCTAACTGATACCATTTGTCATTTGATACCAGGAAAGCTAACAGTTTTCTATTAGGATGTAGATTGTTAACTACCACAGTCACGGTTTTGTCATAAAATCTCATGAAACTGGCGCATGAAACTGGGGGACGAACGCATTGCAGAGGGGATGCCTGAGCATGGATATCTACCTCTCAAAATGAAACCGTTCTGTGGGGCGCCTGCCATGTACCTCGCAGTTGCAAACTGCAAGGGACATGAATCCGCCTATTTGCAACATTAATAGATACCAGTTCCTCAACTTTACCGATTAAAATCTAGTGACGGTGCTGTCAACTAAAGCAGACATCCATAGACCGGACATAAGGCCATTCAATTTGCATAGTTTCGATTGCAGATGCAATCTTTAAAGTTAATAGAAACCTCCTCACATTCTTATTTCTGATTTAAAATGCACAACAGTGCATTATATTAGTTTACAATTTAAATGGGCATTTTATACACTATTCCTCTCGTTTTCTACCTCGCTAACTCCAAAGTAAAGGCGCATTCTTCCGGCTATTGCGCAAACGCCTCTTGTTCTGATATAACGACTATACAATATATAATATAATACAACAATACAATATAACGACTTGAGTTATTTGCTGTTTACATTGGAGTTGACGTCCACAGTGTTATGGACCCATTTGTCTGCGACTGCGCAACATGCGAGAATTTCCCCTACTCTCGGATGCGCATTAAAACGTATCTTTTCAGTAGTCATTTCCAACTTTTTACGCTGATGGTGCTCAAAATGCAACACAACCGTGTTCAAAGCAGAGATCCTATAGCAATGTATGGTTGGGGGAGGCATATAAAAGTTGGAGAACCTGTGGCCTAAAACAATATTGGTGGTTGCAGGGTAGATTTGAAGTGAAATGGGTCGCGATGGTCTGTCATTTTTAAAAAGTGGGTTTTGGGAAACACTGAAAAAAAAAGTTTGGGAAACACTGCCATAGAGGACTTAATAATATGACCTGATGCTTATCTACACATAGCAATGCTATTATATCTCTCTAAACACCACTGGTCAGGCTGATTAACATGCTATTGATGATTGCAGGTACAACACTATGCCTGGGTTCTTCATATGTGTGTGTGTGTGTGTGTGTGTGTGTGTGTGTGTGTGTGTGTGTGTGTGTGTGTGTGTGTGTGTGTGTGTGTGTAGACAATGCAACTGATCTCAGCTGGTATTCTGTCTATAATGGAGTGGAATGAAAATCTCTAAGTGACCCAAAACTTTTGAACGGTAGTGTATACAGTATAGAGAGAGAAAGAGCGAGAGAGCGAGAAAGCAAGAGAGAGAGTGAGAGAGTGAGAGAGAGAGAGAGAGAGAGAGAGAGATCCTGTCTGTGTTGACACTGAGAGTGGTTGCGGGGGCCTCGCCTCTTTGGAGTCCTGTAGCATGGCGAGCAGGTCGTTGACCTGGGCCACGTCGTCCTCCGCCATCTCCTGCAGTTCCTTCACCTCCTTCTCCTTCTCCGTCAGCTCCGACAGCTTTTTCTGAAGAGGCAGAATCATACAGGAAACTTCAATACGCAGCCACACACACAACACTTGCGCCAGTACTGTATCTCGCGCCAGTACTGTATACTGTGTGCACAGTACTGTGTGTCATTGTGTGTGTGTGTGTGTGTGTGTGTGTGTGTGTGTGTGTGTGTGTGTGTGTGTGCAGTACCTGACTCTCCTCTAGGGTCTTCTGGTTCATATTGTTGACCTCGGCGGCAATGCCTGTGTTTTTGACGGCCTCGTTAACTGCTTCTCTCAGGTCCATGAGCTGGTCGTGGAACTTCTTCAGGTGGTCCTTGATGTCCTGGACCTTATCCTCATTAGCAGCTGTGCGGTTCACCATTTCCGTGTTCACACGCTCTAGCACTGAGAGAGAGAGAGAGAGAGAGAGAGAGAGAGGGAGAGAGGGAGAGAGAGAGAAAATTAATAGCTATGACATGCAAAGCAGCTCATCAAAGCAAGTACAAATGAGCACTTTCCAAGACACTTTCAGTCAGTCTGTAACCAATCCACTGTTCAACCACCCTGACGAGCCCCCATGTGTGACGTCCTCCTCACTCACGTTTGTCAGCCTCCTCCTCCTCGTTCTCGGCCAGACTACGCTGTTGGTCCAGGCTGCGGAAGCGCATGTCCCTCAGCATGGTCTCCACCTCGGCCAGCTTGGAGGACAGCACATCCTCCGGCTCCTCCATGGTCTCGTTCATGGCTGTGCGGTTCACCAGCTTGATGATGTCTGAGGGGGCAGGGGAAGGGATAGAGACAGCACTGGGTTGGATTGGTTTGTTAACCAATAATTTTACTTGTTAGGTCCATGCTTAGATGCTCCATGATCCTTATTATATGCTAATACTCGAACTGAAACTGTATGTCTACTATTTTGCTATGAACTATTTTGCATCTTATTCACTCCCACTAGATGTGTGAGCATGTGTGATCATCGTTAGGTGAATCTGCAGAATGCATGTTGTAGAGTGGATGTGTGAGCATGTGTGATCATCGTTAGGTGAATCTGCAGAATGCATGTTGTAGAGTGGATGTGTGAGCGTCATTTGTGATCGTGTCATACCATCCACATCTCCCATTATGCCTTTGATGAAGCCGAGCAGCTCCTCCGCCCGCCTGTGGGTGGAGTTGGAGTTCCTCTGCACATCATCTCCCTTACGACCCGTCACAGCAGCCTACAGCATAGGACATCAGAGTTCACATCAGGCTATTTATATTGTGATCAATCCATACACAAGAGCACAAGAGCTGATAAATTGCAAAACAAACAAACAAACAAACAAACTGTTCATATACTAGAGCTGCAATTAATTAACTCCACATATTATGTATGTTGAATTAACGTTGAACACACTGCACACCTTTTTTTCCAGGTCTTCTATATCTGAGTTTATATTCTGCAGCTCTTCTTCGATCATGTCGGCTCGGTTCCTGCTCTCATCCAGGCTGCTATTGTAGTTCTCTATGGCATTCTGGGAAAATGAGTCTTTGAGTTAGCAGAGCTAAATATTTGGCATTCTGTGCTGAGGGAATGTAATGTCATTGCTGGTATGGTGTGTGCATTTGTACAGGAGTATAATCTATGAGTGAGTGGAAGAGACCATGTCTGTGTGTGTGTGTGTGTGTGTGTGTGTGTGTGTGTGTTTTTGTGTTTGTTTGTGTATGTGTATGTGTGTGTATGTGTGTGTGTGTGTGTACTCACAGCAATAGCCTCCATGGATGCGTTGAGATTCTGTAGCTGCGCCCAGGCAACGGAGCTGGCGTTGAGGCTAGTGAGCTGATTGGCCACAGAGTTGAAGTTGTTTGACATCACGTCGAGGTCCTTCAGCAGAACTATCACACAGCTGTCACACGCTGCCACAGAAAAAAACAACAACAACAACACACGTTAACATCACCATGGCTACACGGGGCACGAAACAACAACAACACATACGTTAACATCACCATACTCTCTTACAAGGAGGCTACAGTGGGCACGGAACAGCAACAACACACACGTTAACATCACCATAGCTACACGGGGCACATAACAACAACAGCACAGACGTTAACATCACCATAGCTACACGGGGCACATAACAACAACAGCACAGACGTTAACATCACCATACACCCGGCTACAGTGGGCACGTAACTGAAGCGTTCCATTCGCGCAGTGTCTGATAGCGGCGTGCACCAGTCATAGACCAGCCTTCTAAAACAATTTGTATGCATCAGGAGCGTAGCGCTTCAGTTGCGGACCTGGTGCAGCCCTGGTGTTGCTCTCACTGCTACACTCAGTGTGTGTGTCTCTCTCTGCCGGTACTCACCACCACTCAGTGTGTGTGTCTCTCTCTGCCGGTACTCACCACCACTCAGTGTGTGTGTCTCTCTCTGCCAGTACTCACCACCACTCAGTGTGTGTGTCTCTCTCTGCCGGTACTCACCACCACTCAGTGTGTGTGTCTCTCTCTGCCGGTACTCACCACCACTCAGTGTGTGTGTCTCTCCCTGGCGGTACTCACCACTAGTCAGTGTGTGTCTCTCTCTGGCGGTACTCACGTTCACAGTACGAGACATCCCCGCGCTGCACCAGCACGCTGTGCTTGTTGATGCAGGTGTCACACTGTTTCCCTGTGAGGCCATCCGCACACCTGCACTCTCCTGTGCGGGGGTCACATCGGCCCGCCTTGCAGTCACACTCTAACGGGGATCAAGACACAGACGCATGCACAGACACACACACACACAAACACACATACACACACACAAACAAACCGATAATAATTTATGACAAGATCTTCTCAGTAAATTCAGGTCGTACAATCTGTAGCGTAAAGTGTACATCTTATTCCCTTTGGAGCTTGGCATTATGTTCAAGCCATGTTAGCTTTGCTAATCTCAAGGACACTGAGATTGGACTCACTCTTGCAGCCGTTGGGGCTGTAATCCCAGTATCCAGGAGCGCACTGGCGGCAGTGGGGCCCATTGACGCCGGGTTGACAGGCACAGGAGCCACTCTTGGGGTCACATGGCTGGACGAGGGCGGCCGAGGCATCGCAGTCACACCGCTGGCAGCCTGAGCAGGCGTCAAAGCCATATGTGCCGTCCTGAACAACAGCAACATGCCAGATTTATGAGACTTTGCTAGGGAGCTTCATTGAATTTAATCAATTACTTATTTACAGTAATTGGCTGATGCTTTTATCCAAAGCGACTTGCTTACAGTATGTCAATTATTACAAGGGCCAGTGCCTTGCTCTAGGGCACAACGGTAGTAGCCAGGAATCGATATAAGAGACTTGTTAGGGGGCTTTCACAGACCACACAGGAGCAGCAGCATGAAAGCTTGCTGCATGATGCACATCATGGACAGAGCTAAAGGAAGGCGTGCTCTCACCTCACAGCGGTCACACCGGGCTCCGGTCACACCAGGCTTGCATTGGCACCGGCCTGTGCGGGGGTCACATGATGCGGTGCCACAGGGGGAGCAGTTGCATTCTGGGTAGGGGAGTTTTTAAATCATTAAAACATGAGAAACACCAACTATTAAAAAACACACAGCAAATATACTTAAAAGTTTGATTTGACTTGACATTAAATGCCTTTTATGTTCTTTTAAAGTTTGCAGTCATTTAGTCTAAACGGGCCTTACTGGTGCAGTTCTTGGCGTTGATGGCATCTCCATAGAAACCCGGGGCACAAATCTCACAGTGCGGGCCGGCCGTGTTATGCATGCAGCCCTGGCACTCGCCCGTCAGAGTGTCGCAGTTACTGAACAGCATGTTGGCGTCGGTGTTGTCGTGGCACTTGCAGGGCTGACATGTGCTGCCAAGCACCATGGGGTTACCATAGAAGCCAGGAGCACATCTACAGGGGATGGGGATATTGTGTGAGTTGAATGCTAAAATGGTGGGATGCAACGGGGGCTGCTGAAGCAATAAGAATGTAAATGATTTGAGCCCCATTAGAATAGCACATTCCTGAGCTCAGAGGTAGCAGTAGAGGTCTAGGCTGAGGTGCACACCTGCTGGGAGCAACCAGATGCCTTAAAGGAGGAGCAGCTTGCTAGATTAGCGTGAGCTACAGAGAAACACACTGACCTTTCACACTTGGGTCCAGCATACCCCGGCATGCACAGGCACTGCATGTGATGCGTCTTCTCCACACATCCAATGGCAAAGCTGGGGAAAGGGAGTATATAGAATATTAAAAACAATAATTTGTAAAATTCGTAAAAACATAATACCCAAAACGTAATGACAGCAAACAACTATATAATGAGAGAAACGGAGCGGAGAATGCGAGAGCTGCACTGACTTGTTGGAGGCCACTTGCAGAGGACAGGGGCAGCTGGTGCAAGACACGGCCTGGCCTTCCACGGTGTTGTTACCAAGGAAACCACCGGGGCACTTCTCGCAGTGGTCTCCTGCGGTGTTGTGCTGGCAGTTCTGACAGGACAGAGAGAGGGAGATCACAGCCATTAGCTCAGTAATTAACATCTTCAGCAATCTCAGAGGGTGGTAGTGACTGGTCAGATAACACACAGCTCACCATCACACACGTGTGTCCTCATAATCTACTTAATTAGCACTTCATGGCGGTTGTCAAAATAACAGATGCAATACATCCTACACCTTTTGAGCAGGATGTGGTATTTAAATCAGAATTATTCACAGAACTACTTCAATTGAAAAAAACATACCCACCCCACACACACTAAACTCCCACCCATTTCATAAAAGAACCACTAACTCTTGTCACAATAATGACCTCAAGAGGTCATTCACGACATTGGACTCACCACACAAACTCCAGACCCATCCAGACACTGGTCTGAGTGGCCATTGCAGCTGCACGGAACACACTTGCCCAGGAACAGGCCCTTGGTGTCTCTATAGAAACCTGGAGCACACTTCTGCAGAGGCACAGAGAGAGGGGTGGGGTGAGAGAAATTAAACTCTTTCACACCACTACTGTGATGTTATACTAACTGCCACGGAGATTGTTTACCTCATTTTCATTTATTGTTTATAAATAGATATATAAAAAGACCTGAAATGTCATAAGTTGGGGTCAAGTCAAGTAACTGCAGGCAGAAGCCATAAAAGATAAGTGCCTCTGAAGTACCTGGCACGAGTCGCCCTGGTAGTTGGCAGGGCACATGCATATCTCCACGTTGTTGGCATAGCGACCGGTGGGCATGCTCTCAGCACCCTCCAACACGGCGGCGCGGATTGACACAGCCTCGGCTGACTGCGAGTGCAAAGCGCGGATCTGTAGAGACTCCAGGCCCACCAGCACCATCATCAGCTCCTCGCGGGACACCACGTTACCCGTCTGGGCGTGACGGAAGCTCCCCTGATGCACAGACAGAGATGGACATGGAGTGTTCATCACTAGTAAACAACAATAGTAAAAAACAGTAGGGAGAGGCTACAGCACATTTCCAGCTCTAAAACCATCCACAAAAACAACATTGCCTGAATCAAATTTAAACTCAGCTCTAAATCTTACTCTTCTGCTAATTAAATGCAGAAAAAAACATGGCCCTTCAGAGCAAAGTTGAAGACACTTAAGTAGCGGAGTGTTTCACTTAAAATGTTTTTTTACAGAGCTGGAAATGTCCAGATTCAGAAAGTAAAAGTCCTACCATGTATTGGTTCTACCTGTGCACATAACACAGGTGATTTCACTAACTAGGTGACACCTGGCTGAGGAGCTGTGTGACAATCAGCTGGTTTAGTGAATTGTTGGAGCAAATATGTGGTAGGACGTTTACTTTCTGCAGCTGGACTTTTACACCTCTGAAGATTAAGAGGCTTAATCCCACTGAGAAGATTCAGTCTGGCTGTGATGAAGAAAGGTGTAATGGCAGTGTGCTGTTACCTCCACCAGGTGGACTATGCCCTCATGCGGTTCCTCAGCAGTGGGGTACTCTCTCTCCATGAACACCAGAGTCATTTGGTTCCCCTGGACAAAGACACACACACACACACACACACACACACACACACATACACACACATACACACACACACACACACACACACACACACACACACACACGCACACACACACAAACAATTAACAAGATACAGTTTATCCTTCCCTCGGTGACAGTGCATTCTAATAAAACCATATCCTAGGACAGAACCATGGAGACCTTTCACTGTGACATTTATGGCAGACAGACCATATAAGGTCAAAAACAACTTCACAGACGGACTGATGAAGTCACTGTTGAGTATGATGACCATACATGACATCTAAGGTAAACATACCATACAGTACGGACTCGGGTTCCCATAAAGGGGGATTAGTTCCGAGTTAAACAGGCCTTTGAGCAAGATTTTCTCTTTTGAAAGTCAAGTCTAATGAAACCCAACACCCAGTATTCATTTAGGAAACGAGCATGTGAAGACAGACGTCTTTGGGTACAGTGTTCCTGAGAAGAGAATGCATTAGTGTTCTGCTTGGAGAGTCAGGGGGGAGGAAGGAGAGGAGGAGGAGGTGCAGGAGGATGCTGTGGAGTTGAAGTACCTTAAGTATAACATCGGGGCGAGAGGCTTCGGAGGGCAGGGACAGAGAGTCCCCTCTCATGGTCATGGTCTGAGCGTGAAGGCGGTAACGCAGGTAGCCTCCATAAGACGACACCTGGGAAGAGATGACAAGGGGAGTGAAAATAGGCATGGCTTGGACAAACACTGAAGGTTGCTGAGTGGAGTGGAAGAGTTTGGCAGAGGGGAACACAAAAAAAGGGAGCATGAAGGAAGAAGAGAAAATAAATGAAGACAGAACAAAAAGCACAGTCTTTTGATTACAGCATAACAAAAGCATAATCCATGAGCTCACCACATGAATTGAAGTTAAGTCTTAAGAATGTCTCAGACCAAACAAGCATGCGTTATCTCCTGATCCGATCGCCACGTGTCTGCTTCCGCACGCACTCTCCTTTATTACCCCTAGATGTTGCTATCTGATGGAGCGTCCTCTTAGCCCTCAGCCCCTCACGCTACATCCTACTGCCGACTAGACCTAAGAGCTTTCATTTAGAGCCCCTAAAACAGGTCACCCAGTACAGTAGATAAGGGAACTCAGACAAGGGTAGACAAGAGCATGAGTACATACAGTACACAAGTTTTATTCAGATAGGCTCCTGGATAAGGAATCGGTTTGAGTAAGTCTTCCCATTCATCAACCACAAATTCAACAAACACACTTGAACTCTCAAATAGCCCTACAAATAGATCTATCTTGTATCCAGTCATGTCCTGTAACGACATGCAGCGGAATGGCACTGTGTCAAACATCCCCTGAACCCAGGTAGCTTCATTTGTGTAACACACACCTGGTCCTGCAGCCTGGTGCATTGCAATCTGCCACTTTGACCAATTAATCACCTCACTCTACTCGCTCACGGTTTGCAAGGAATTTCTGAACCCTTTTACCCTACAGGAGTAAAACTTGACATCATGCCAGCTGGAGTCTTAAGACTCGTGTGCAAATGAATAACTGAGCCAGTGATGAGATTCGTAGTCAGGGGGCAGACCTGTGGTCCAAACCAATATGCGAGAGGGATCAAGAGTTCCCCTGCCTCATAACCAAAGATTCTAGAATCCGCTCAAGAATCTTTGGTCATAACCTTCCAAATTCCATCCTGCTGCTGGAGCTCCGCTCCAGGACACAGCAGCGCTCACCTCTCTCATCCCACCCTCTTTGAATCTCTCTCACTCACTCCTCAGCTCGCCCTCAGCTCACCTTGTCGCCCAGGTAGGTGCGAGGAGCGTGCCAGTGCAGGTCCTGGTAGACGTCGGGGACGTCGCTAAGGTCGGCCTCCACCAGGTCCTGTCCCGGGTAGACGGAGACGGGGATCTCCTGACGATCGCCTCGCAGCAGCACCCAGCCCATCATGTCCATGATCTGCCAGAGATGGACCCATCACATGAGCATCACATGACAATACTGCACATTGACTACATGATGTTACTGCACGTTGATCACATGACATTACTGCACGTTGATTACATGATGTTACTGCACGTTAACTACATGATGTTACTGCACGTTAATCACATGACATTACTGCATGTTGATTACATGATGTTACTGGAAGTTAACTACATGATGTTACTGCAAATAGATGTTACTGCTCGTTGACTACATGATGTTTCTGCACGTTAATTACATTACTTTACTGTACATTAACTAAACAAATAATGGAAAACTGAATTTCCACTCATTTCTGTGATTTTGCCACATGTGCTCTAACTCTTTGCGTGCCAACACAATATCCAGCAGGCTGACTGATGTTTGGTTTGTGTCACCTCTTTCCTGCGCTTCTCGGCGCTGCGGCATCGGTCCGTGGCTCCGAAGCAGAAGCACTTGGTGCAGCCCTTGGGGTTGGTGGGGTCCAGGTGGAAGGTGCCCAGCCTGCACTGGTCACAGCGAGAGGACTCCACATTTTCCTACGGATGGGAGAGGGAAGAGGTCACAAGAGGATAAGAGATCCGCACATCAGATGGCTCCCATTCATATTTTTTATTTTTATTTTGTGACGTTTCGAGCTGTGCGGCTCTTCCTCAGACTTAAAAGACGTAACAGGTCCACTTATGATTCATCTGTCAATCGACTAACGTATGCATAGCCCTGAAATTCTCTTTTCAACGGTGCCCTGCCACATCACTGATTTAACCACAGGTAGAATAGCTCATCTCTTGTCAGGCCTAATAATTGCTAGAAGGATGTGTTTTCCTGATGGACGCATGTTGACAGGTTTGACTGAAAGACACTGAGACCCACCTTGCAGAGGCAGCGTCCGGTGTTGGAATCGCAAATGTCACTCTCTGTGCCGGCCTCATTGCAGTCACATGGTCTACAGTTGGGGTAGCCATAGAAACCAGGGGCACAGCGGTCGCACTGGCGTCCAATGATGTTATTCTTGCATCTGAGGAGTCACAAAGGGAGGGGACAAAAAAACATTGATCAAAAATAGATTTGTAGAAAACATTTACAGACAAAAATAACTCGTTTTAAATCGTTTTAATGCCAGATATAGACAGGAAGGTCTTGGGAAATAAAAGACTTGTTTGTGGGTGTGTTTGTGTGTGTTTGTGTGCATTTACACGTGTGCATGTTCAACAGTATGTGTAGGCCATCAAGCATTTCTGCACTTAATCAGCAGCAAATCAGCAGTATGTCAGGCCTACCGACCCCAAGCAATGTTCAATCTGAAGCTTTACAACTTGTCTTGTCTGGACAGATACAGTAGATTCCTCGCTGTGGAGTGGGAATGCGCCTGGGGAATGTGCCACTGTTCTGGGGAATTTCTCTGCATTGGGACGATTAGGAATAGAGGGAGAGAAGAGATGAGAGAGAGATAGAGAAGAGGACTCTAGGGTTTATCCCTCCACTGATCTCTCTATCTGAAGTCCACTCTGTCCAAGTATGACTCAAAGCCTCTCTCAGCACTAGGGTGATAGGGCAGCTCTCCCATCGTTTGCCCTGATGAGGACTAGTGGCCTTTCCTCTCCTTCTCCTAGTTTGGTGATTTGAAGTCCTTTATTATTCAGGGAAGTAAAAATAGGGTCTGACATTCCGGGCTAAATGACAGAGGACGTGAGCACTCTGTGTTTTCCCAGGCACACTTTATGGGAAGCCAAGGAAGAGGGTGGATGAGTGTGAGTGTGTGTATGTGTGTGTGTGTGTTCCTGCGGTTCTGTATGTGTGTTTAGTGGGTGCACACAAAAGACTGGCAAAATATTTGAACAGACTCCTTATTAGCAACTGTGAGTTGCATGAAGACAGACAGGCTAGACTGTTCCCGTGACGCAAGGGAAAATAAATAAGCTCTGACGATATTAGATGATACTTCCCACTACCCTGTGTTAACAGATTCAACACAGAGATGTCAAACACACTGAGCCCAATCCCTCAGTGTGGCACTGAGCCCCGTGGCTGTGTGTGTGTGTGTGTGTGTGTGTGTGTGTGTGTGTGTGTGTGTGTGTGTGTGTGTGTGTGTGTGTGTGTGTGTGTGTGTGTGGGGGGGAGCATGCAAATATGGAGACGTAGATGTTTTGTTTATCCTTAAGTGTTGAGTGTTATAAATGGAGGGACCTGTAACAGTATGTGAGCCACGTAGACCTGTCACCTTGTCAATGACTCTTCCCAAAGTATTTTGGTGGATGTTTTCCTTGCTTGCCTAAAAGCATTTAAATGTGTACCTGCACTGGCCGCTCTGGGTGTCACATCTGATGTCCTGGGAGGTGACACCGGGGCGGGAGCAGTTGCACTGCTCACATCCCACCAGCGGGTGGCAGCCGAAGGTCTCGGGCTCGCACTGGATGCACTCAGGCCGCATCGTCCGCGGGGGGCAGATGCACTCACCGGTCACCGGCTCACACAGACGAGTTCCACAGTTACACGCTGAGGACACACAGACACAAACACGCATACCGGTAAGTATCACACAAAGAAAACTGACAAACACACATGGACACAGACGCGCACACAAACACACACACTCACACACAGAGAGAAACAAATACAGCTCTTGCCCACAGTTGAGACAACCCAACTACTAAACCAACACCAGAAATCTTCTAAACTAACTTCCTGTTCTTGCCTTCCTTTATCTCACTGTTGTTTTTTTCCCTCCCTCTCCATTGATTCCCGCTCCACTGGCTCCCTTCCTCCCTGGCCCTCCCTCACACACACACAGACACACACACACACACACACACACACACACACACACACACACCACTGCTGTGGTGACTTACGTCTGCAGTTGGGGAAGCCCCAGTAGCCGGTGGCACACTGAGAGCAGTCGCGACCGATGACGTTGGGCCGGCACCTGCACTGGCCACCGAATGGCTCGCAGGTGTCGCTCTCGGCGCCGACCTCATGGCAGCCGCAGGGCAGCGCGCCGTCGTTGAAGAACGCCGACAGGGACACGGCAGAGCTGCGGCAAAATGGCGAGGCTTTGTCCATACTGGAGGCAGAGGGCAAGGAGAAGAGGGCAGAACAGGATAAAGCATGAACACAAGCAGAGAGAGGCATGCTGTGTGTTTTACTGCAAGTTAAGAGTTTGAAAAGTCATTCAAGAAATAGATTCAAAATAAAAATCATATCTTAAAGTATGAAACTAAAGCCATTATGAAATGGTGCAGCTTTGCAGGTTTGTGTTTGACCATTCAAGTGCTATTTCTGTCAATATTCTTTTTACTGGCTGTTAATCGGCTGATTTATGATGTTGACCAAGCAAAACAACATAATGTATAAGCATTGCATGCTTTACAGCAGAGGTTGCGTTACACTGTCATACTGTCATACTGCGTTTCGTTGTCTGTCATACGGACGGACAGAGTTGTAATACATCTGTCATGGTCTAATTGTTTCCTGTCTTTTGTGTTTAGTTGTGGTAATGGTTGCTATGAAAAGAAAAATCTTTGCTTTCATTCTATTTTACACGTTGCAGCAGGTTGGTCAACATTGTACATATTTGAGGTTTTATTTATTTAACAAGCCATTTCATAATCTTTCAAAATTATGGATGGCTTTCAGATTTTTCTGTCATTCTGTCAATGATGGAAAAAATAACGCGACCACTGCATCACAGATAGGGAATTAGGAAACAAATACTTGATATGCTCCATAAAACTTCTATGCAGGGAAATGTAAACATACCAAGAAAATCTAGTGATCAACAGCTTCTTTATCCAAGATTCAAGCTTATTGCATTTTGATAGATTGTCTTTATTGGTACTACTATACTATAAGTCATACTCAATGTAGAAGCTGTTTTGTCCGCAGTTGCTGATGAAGTCATAGGATTTGTCCAGAGGCTCCTCGTCCATGAAGCTGGAAATGTAGCTGTTCTCTGGAACCACCAACACATAGTCCTATGACAAAAAAAAACGACACAGAATTTCAGTCATGTATACAAACCACTGCATCACCACTCTCCAGTTATATACCGTATGTTAACAACATGCTAATAAACATTCATTCTTTTATGGATATGTTTGAATAAATATAGTTATATAGGCTATAGTATTCTGGTTCTTACTGTAACATCATTCAAAGGGGAAACTGGCTAGTTGAGACTCCTGTTGATGCAGGTCTTGTTTATCATACAGTATACATATCAAAGTATGTGCTCCATGCCCAAGTCACTCACCAGCCAAAGTGTTTTGCCCTCTGGCACACGCACTGTCACGATCACGTCATGGTCTGTCACATCCAGGATGATCTGGTTCTCCGCAATCAAAACACTACGGCAACCGTATCCGTGGGGACAGAAGGAGGCATTGGCATGACCTGAACGGCATGGAAACAGAATATGTGTGAGTGAGGAACTCAACGTGTATCATAGCAACCACAATCTAACCAAGAGGCTGTATGACAGCAGGGAGCTCACCTTGCCAGATGCGACCACCGTTGACATACACCTGTGCTGCGAAGGTCGGGTGTTCGGGCTGATGGTAATGCAGGATAAACACGTAGCGACCCAGATCATGCACGCGGGTGGAATACACCACAGCATTCTGAAGAGGGAAACAGGAGGTTAAAACACAAGACAAGACTGGGGGAGCTCACTCAGATGGACTTTCTCTCCAGAGCAACTCAGGGTTGAGTGCCTTGCTCAAGGGCACTGCGGTGGAAGCCGGGAATTGAACCCACAATTTTTTAGAATTTACATGCTAGCACAGCTCCTTAGTCACTACGCTTACCACCGCCCATGTAAACCTTCGTGACTCACTAGCTGCCATGCTGCCATGCCTGGGCGATCGGCAGCTCACCTGAGTGGAGTCCAGGCGGGTGAGGTCGGCGTTCTCAGCGGCGGTGGCGGGCCGGTTGCTAGCAGGCCAGTGAGGGGCATCCCCAGCTGTCCCTGGGTTGGGGGGAGAGGCCAGGATAGGTTCCTGGACAGAAGATGCCTGGCCATCCTTCAAGAACAGAGACTTAGGTGGGGTCTGGAACCGTGATGGGATACAGGACCCACTGTACAACAGAAGAACAGCAGAAGAGTGGAAGAAAAATTTTACACATTTTACAGGTAGGTATTCCATGTGACATTAGCATTTTGAATGACAGTGACTTAATAAAACAAATAAAATGAGATAAATGAGAGGTAGAACCTAAATATGGACTACATAGTAATATCTTCAAATACCAAAAAAGGTTGGTTGTCGGAAGTGCTTCGTCACTGATATGTCTCTCGAAAGCAGGTGCTCTTTGGTTTCAAGGGAATACTTCTTGTCTTAAAAGAGTTGGTTTGACCAAAAAATTCCAAAGGCACACTGCTTTTTATAGTTAAAAAGCCTTTAATTTAATTTAAGTGAGCCCACTTAAATTAAAGGCTTTTTAACTACTTGTATAAAAAGCAGTGTGCCTTTGGAATTTTTTGGTCAAACCAACTCTTTTAAAACATGGACTACATAGTATTCAATACACTGACTACACATGAATGTTATACATGAGAGACCCATGTTGGGATGTAAAACTACGATCCTCTAATCACCTGTCAGGTAAGAACTGCCCATGTGTGCTCATGCAGTGGACCTTGGGCACCAAGTATTCCATGGTGAACTCTTTCTTGGGGATGAGGAAGACTTTGTACTAAGAGAAAAAAAAAAAAATTTACCAATCGATTAGCCAATCACCAATACTGTACCACTGTGACAGTTTTTATTGAGTTCTTGAGTTCTCACCAGAAAGAAACTGGCTCTGTCGGCAATGAACTGGAGATCGATCTCAGTGGACAGTGAAAAGGCAGCCACGCGATCCTGGGTGTCCACTACTACTGCCCGGCAAAGGAAACTAGGGGCAGAAAAAGAACAAAAGAATATTCACAATAACACACAATGGCTATCTTGAAAAAAAAATGTTTTCTCTCAGACAACAGACACACAATTTCAAACAAACACACAGACACACACACACTTGCAAAGACCCATGTTGACCCTGACCTGTATCTGCAGTGGGCCAGAGTGATGCGTTCATGGCGTGTGCGTTCCCCGGGTGTGTTGACAGAGACAGTAAAGACCTGAGCCGTCTCTTCCTCACTGGCATATTCCACCACTATGGCATAGTCTCCAGGAGCGTGCATGTTTCCAATCAACTGCACATTAATCTACAAGAGGGGAACAAACACCAGAGTTTGAAAATTCTGTTGAACAAAACAATGAGTTTGCTATTTGTGTTTTAATAATGCAGAAAAACACCCTTGGGTCAATTTTCGCTGGAATTACACTTTAACAACACACACCTGTACAACCACACTAGCCCACACATAAAGGCACACAACAACATATAGTTTATCTACAGACCAGGCCAGTGAACAGAGGCACTTACATCATTGCCGCTGCAGATGGCCATGGTGGGGTGTCTTGGGGTGATCTTCTCGCTCTGGCAGGGTCGGGGCAGGTGATTATCTGCCCTGCAGCTTGCATCGTTACCTGAGATGAACAGGTACTCCTCCAGTGTCAGGTGCTGGTACTGCAGACAGCTACAAGGGCAAGCCAGATAGAAGTCAAATTACCCCATTAGTCATCAACCATAACACACCAGAGGTGCGTTCAAATTCACAAACACAGGCAAACATTTGTGAACGTTTGCCAACAGTTTTCTGTTTGCCTTGAGTTCTCAGCGAACGTTTTGCGAACACTCGCAAAGAGCCTGAGGGGGTACAGTAGTTGTCCGCGAACATACAGTGGACCTGGACTTGAGCTGGATAAAGTGTTACCGTTACAATGGAATGTTTACATCACCAGATCTTCCAAATTTAACTGCTCACAGAAAACATATTCGCCACGAACGTTCACCACAGTTTGCCGAATTTGAACGCACCTCAGGACATGCATGGGATCTAATAAAGCTGACAAGATTATGAAGGTGAGGATTGACTGTGTTGTATGAGAATTTAAAGTGTCATTACTTCTGACTGGCATCCTGGGTGGGACTGTACGTGCAGGGCTCAGTGACTTTGAACTGGAGGATGGGGGCCTCATAGTACGCACTGGGCAGCAGCACCAGATAGTCCTGGAGAGGGAAGCAGACCAAGAGAAAAAGGGAGTCAGAGAAAACACCCACTTGAGAAAGCAGATGAAGGTGCACTTAAGCACTCAACAAAAACAAACAACCGCTGCTTTCACACTTAAGAGAGAGAAGAGAGAGAGGAGAGCCCTGGTGTATTTCAGATGGCTCCACACACTGCTGTGTTTACTGTGGTCCAGTAGAGGAGCGTTCTGATTAGCTCCTCCACAGGCGTTCCTGGCTCCCACACGTGCGGTTAACTCACCAGCAGAATGCCCTCGGCCTCGATGATGATGGTCCAGGTTCCGTTGTTCAGGACAAACGGCTCCACAAACCTGTTCTGAGGGATGCTGACGAAGGCAGGCTCAGAGCTGGGGGCAAACACAATCTCTTTGGATTGCTCCAGGCCTGTGGGAGTGGAATGGGGAGAAGTATAGAAGAGACAGAGAGATGAGATTGGATTCAATTCTAGCATGTGGAGATTCCTGTTCATAAATATGTCACAAATTGTTTTACCCTCTGTCTAATAAGGTACATCTCTACAAAGTATGGCCTTCTTATTTTTACTTTTTATATTGTTTACTTGAATGTTATGTTTGTCTGTGGACCTAATTGGTCAAATATGTCTTGTCTCCACCGTGGGATAGTAGGAAACGTAATTTCGATCTCTTTGTATGTCTTGACATGTGAAGAAATTGACAATAAAGCAGACTTTGACTTTGACTTTGACTTTGACAAACATCCTTTCTATATTAACCATATAGTGTCAAACAAAACAATCCAACAGCCCATCTACCAGTTTTTGGTGGATGATTAAGGCCATAGTCATAATCACACTTCTGAGCTAATGAACAAATTTCACTGGACTGATTTGATCCAACTAATTGCATCCTGAGCAGAGGTGGGACTGGTAAAGCCTCCTGTCAGACATACCTCTTCTGCTCGCCTGATAGGCTTTGATTTTACCCTTGGACACAGCAGAGTCAGTGTTTACATATCTGAGGATGAAGAGCGTGAGGTAGCCGTCAGCCTCGTTTATATGCACCGTCAGTTTGACTGTGCTCTGGGAGAGGAAGAGGAGGAGGAGGAGGAGAAGAGGGAGAAGGAAGGGGGGGGGGTCGACAGCAGATAACAAGGTCTGGGTTAAAGACCTGTCTTTAGGGAGGTAGTTTCTACAGAGGAGGAGGACGTAGAAGGGTTTACTTGAAGGCCACAGCCAACAGCCAATCCCAGCTCAAGAGACCAACCATTTCCTGCCACCATCTTCCAATCAAAGTCACCAATTTAGACTACAGTTGGAGATGGGAAGCTAGGATGATAGAAGTAGAAGGGGGGGGGGGTGCACGAGGGGAGTAAAGGGGGATGGAGTGGGATAGCAGGGACAGTAAAAGGGGGAGAAGCAGGGTTGCCATTCCCACACACGAGGTTCCTACCATACTCCAGCACGAGCACCCTGCCCTGCACGTCCACCGGGCCGCGGTTCACATAGCACAACACCACCTGAAACACCTCCGGAGGGCTCACGGCCACTGATACCATCACCCTGGACTAGAGAGTGCAGCCACCAGAGCAGGGCAGAGAGAGGAGAGAGAGCAAGAAAGAGATAGATAGATAGATAGATAGATAGATAGATAGATAGATAGATAAATAGATAGAGGGTTAAACAGACCAGTTGATACATAGACAGATTGAGATGAAAACAGAAAGACAGGGCAAGAGAGAGAGAAAAAAAGAGAGTGATGTAAAGTATGAGAGAAAAAGAGTAAAAGAGGGACAGAGAGATAGAGAGAGAGAAAGAGAGAGGTACAGAGAGGGAGGACATAGAAGACAAGAACAAACAGAACAAAGCAAAGCCAATCCTTAATACCACCACCAGCATACACCTCTATAACATACGCATACAGCCCCTCACAGCATCCTGCCCCCCCGAACAACAGGCTGTAGCCCTGCAGCTGGGCCAGTGTTGGTCCACCCACCACTCAGACCCAAACACAGTTCAGCTGTCAGCTAAGCCAGGCTAGCCAACACAATGGCACAGTGCAATACAAAAAACACCACCGGCCCCTTAAGCACCAAGTTCACAAGCATGCCACAGGAATTCACATTAAGCAAACACATATATTTATAAAAGCGTAATTTTACACTTATATTGCATTACAAACAACACACATATTAATAAAATACATATAATTCAACAGACTGCATTGTGTACACATTAAAACTATAGTAGAGTAGACCAATGACCAGTAATTCTTTACAATATGGGTGGAGCCTTACCTGGACAGGTGACATCTGGGCATAGCCTCTCCAGCTGAAGCCCTCAAACTCTAGAGGGTTATAGCCAAACCTTACTGGGCGGCCATCCAGCATGGTGCCGTCCTCAATCTCATACTTCATATGGTGCAGGTCAGGGAAGTAGTGGTCAGGACGAGGCCTTTTGGGAGAAAGGTGAGATGAGGACAATACTGAGCCTAGGGCAGCTACAAGCCTTACAAGTGTCCTCACATGCTACTTTGAGTAGGTATGATTACTTTTACAAAACTATTTCATGTTACTTGTTAATGCTTTCTGATACTTGCAGGCTAGGTATGTTTATTTCCATATCACAGGTCACTGAGAATCAGAAGTATATTTTCATGCCCGTAATAAGTGTGCTGATTGCAGTGAACAGGGTGATCTTGGTGGTGATCAGGTATAACTCACCTGTTGCATTTGAGTCCCTCCACATTGGGTCTGCAGCGGCATCTCCCATTCCTGTCCCCACAAGACATGCCAGCTGAACCGCCCACATCACACTGACATCCTGAGAGGGTCACACACACACACACACACACACACACACACACACACACACACACACACACACACACACACACACACACACACACACACAGGAATAGGAACAAAATAATAGATTTGTTATTCAACAAGAAGGCATTGCCCACACAACCCACAGATAAACACATGATATCTGAAAACCTACCCTGACAGCCAAAGAAGTTGTCATTCTGCAGATTGTAGTACCCTTCCTTACACACGGAGCAGGTTCCACTGCACACGTTGGGCTTACAGAAGCACTGGCCTGAGTTCTAAGAGAAGAATAGAAGAAGAGAATTGGCAGCTCAAATGGTGATGATAGCTGATGCTTCAAAGCTAGACAAAGCGTCTTTACATGCATCCAGACTTGTTTAGGCTTGCATGATAAAAGTGTCTATGTGTGTCTAATGCAAGGTTAAAGTAGCATGCTTGAGCCTTGCAGTGACATTAAACCCATAAAACCAGCCTAGTTCAGCTCTTACCTGTTCACACTCTGCAACGCCACTCACTGTCCCTGCTGTGTTGCACTCACAATCTGGGCCACACAACACAAGCACAGAGAGGTATTACACACAGGTGAGGGTGATCCAATCATGTCTAATTTTGCTAATTTTGGATGAAGGTGTTACACGAGAAGAGGAGTGTGATTCTCACTGGAGCATCCATAGGGTGTGTCCGGGGACAGGTTCCAGTACAGAGGCTTGCAGCGGTCACAGGACGGGCCCTCCACATTAGGACGACACTCACAGGAGCCCTACAGTTTGTGAGTGACAGCAAGCAGCAGCCAATCACAGCAAGGCCAGGCAAGGCAAGGCAAGGCAAGAAAAACGCATTTCATACACATGAGATTGCATGGGATTGCATAAATGAAAGACAGTTTTCAAAATAGGCTCTAAGTGAAAGATGACAACAGGAAGTCTTCACAGGACCAAATTTATCAGGAGACAGACTAAGAGCATATGACATAAATCATGGCCACAGAAATATGTTGCTGCTTGGCGAAAGAAGTAAAGGCAGACATTTGTTTCTCTTACATCAGCAGGTTGGGCCACGTACTGCACAGAGCCAGCAGGGTTGCAGATGCCAGCTACAATGAAAGCAAAAACGTTCATCACTGAGAACTCTTCTGCAACTACACGGATAACTGGATAACTGATGCACTAGTAATTCATGCCCTGTGCACTTGTAATGGGTCTTAAACCTTCGGTAGAATAACACAGAATACACAGCATTAACTGTGGCCTACTCCATGCATGAAAACAAATGATAGTGTGACGGCTAATATAAATATGTTAAAGTGTGTGAACACATTGGTGTATTTGTGATGTGTCAGCGCGAAGGGGAGGAGGCGTTTACCTTGGCACCGGGGGAAGCCGTAGGAGCCTTGGCTGCAGGAGTCACAGCGCAGCCCCACCACGTTGGGCAAGCAGGCACACTGACCTGTCACCTGATCACAGCTGTCGAAGCGAGAGCCCTCTCGAGAGCACTGGCATGCTGAGAGAGGGAGAGAGAAGAGAGAGAACAAAGAATAGACGGATGGAGGGAGAGCGAGAGAGGGAAGGGAAAAGACACAAAAAAAACCATCAAGTGAAACCCATACATGGGAAACCCATACACATCAGCTCTGGAGCCAACTTTTCGGATGACATTAAAAGTTGCCCCAACTGTAGCCAGTTTCTAATCTAGACTAAAGACCAAACCTTTCTCAGATGCTTTCTGCTAACTGATCAGATGCTCATCATTCCTTTTACTGTTTATGCCAAAATGTGAGAATCTGTGTGAGTTTCATCACAGGGAATGCTGATCATGTGCCGAGAGATGGTCAAAGGCGGACAGAGGTTTTGTCACAGTACTAATAAACCTGTCGAGAAACTGTCTGGTGGCCAAGGATTACAAATAGATAATCAAAGACAGAGAGAGGTTTTGTCACAGTAATAATAACCTGTCAAGAGACTGCCTGATGGTCAATGATTTTTCAGTCTTTGTTTGTGTTAACTGGTCTGTAGCTAAATTTAATGCAATAGCCTAACTGTAAGTGTGACGAAGCATAAGGTTAAGTTGTTGGCTGTGTTCCAGTAATTGGAAGTTGTTATGCTCTCTAATTTATTCTACTTAATGTCTTTTAATTATTCTATTTTATGTACTTTACATTTTAAACATTTTTTAAACTGTTGCTCTTTTATGCTTTTATATACTATTACTCTTTGCTTTTGTTTATGTAAAGCACATTGAATTACCCCTGTGTATGAAATGTGCTATATAAATAAACTTGCCTTGCCTTACTTTGCTATATAAATAAACTTGCCTTGCCTTTACTTTTACTTTTACCTAATGTGAACATCAAAAGGTAGAAGATTAAACTAAACTAAACTAAACTAAAGAGCTTTCCACTTGAACTGCATGAGGACAAACAAGTTATAACCTCAGTGCCTCTAGTGTCCTGTTTACAGATGAAAACCAAATACACTCCACTAATCTTAATCCTTGATAACAGTCGTCTGGAGATCAGTTCTCATGCGGAGTTCAGGGAACAGCAGTGTGGTGCTCACGTGTGCAGCTGGGGTAGCCGTAGAAGCCTGGAGCACAGTGGTCACAGTTCTGACCGCTGTAGTTGGGCCGGCAGTGGCAGTGACCTGCAATGCTGCAGCTAGAGTCCAGAGATGTGCGTGGGTCACAGGTGCACTCTGGGAAATGGAGGAAAAGGGCAATGAACAAACATTGTATTCCTATTAATGTGCCAGAAGTGCATAGGTTATGTTCTGCATAAAACAAACAGTCCAGTAGACGTAGTAAAAGAGTGGTTAAGTGTGCGTATGAGAGCGGGGGGTTACCCTGGCAGTTGGGGTAGGAGTGGAACCCTGATCGGCACGCCTCACAGCGAGGCCCCTGGAACTCGGGCTTACACAGACACCGACCTGAGTAGTCACACACCTCGGGCAGGGAGCCGACAGTGCTGCACCCACACACTACAGCACACACACACACACACACACGCACACGCGCACACACACACGCACGCACACACACACACACACGCACACGCACACGCACACGCACACGCACACGCACACGCACACACACACACACACAGAGACAGGGAGAAAGAGGTGAGAGAGGGGGACAACCAGAGAGGGAGAAAGACCGTAAGAAAGCGATGGAAAAAAAGACATGCAAAGGAAAGAAAGAGTGAACGTAAAAGAGATATAAAGCCAGAATAAAGACAGAATAGACAAGGAGAGGGGTGACAAAAGGACAAGGCAAAGTCAGATACACTCGGAGCATTAACGACAGGATTGACAATGAAAGGAGACGTGCATTCCACAATGGCACTCTTACACACAACTAACGGCACCAATTACGGATGGACAGAGCAGTGCTGTAACACAATGCGGTGAGGGAGATCTGTTTGGACAGTGTGCGCTGGCACAGACTCACGTTGGCACAGGGGGTAGTAGAAGTACCCAGGGGCACACTGCTCGCATGAATAGCCCTGGAAGCCCGTCCGGCACAGGCTCTGCCCCGTCACAGGGTCACATGACCCTTCCTGGCAACCGGGCCCGGAACACTGGCAGCCTGAGAGGGACAGGGACACGATGAATGACAATGTCTGTGTATTGTTTAAGAGATTGCAAGAGACTGTGTGTGTGTGAGTGTGTGCCTATAGCAGGGGAAAGAAGCACTACTACTAGGCATCTACTGTAGGTGTATGTCAGCATCTCTGTGCATCTGTTTTTTGAAATAGGAATGTGCACACACTTGCCTACAGTTTAACTACCGTAACATCATTTCTGGTTCGGTAATGCTTTGTTCTCAGACAACTGTCCATAAAAGACTACTGACAGGCACACATCAAACAGACTTTGAGATAAACAGCAGGCTGTTTTCTCAGTTGAGGGTGTCATGAAAAGTTGCGACACATGCCGAGGACCTCTCTGCAGGCTCTCTGGACAGTAAAACTGAACATTACACAGTGTAACAGATAAACACAAGACAAAGTGCTACTGCTATTATGAGGTGTGATCGTAAAGTAGGTCTACAGTGCTGTATCATGGGCTCTGACTGAGCTGAGAATATGCAGAAGCATGTGTGTGTGTGTGTGTGTGTGTGTGTGTGTGTGTGTGTGGCCTTACGTTGGCAGTTGAGGCCGTGGTGGCCGGGAGCGCAGGTGTCGCAGTGCTCGCCTGTGAAACCGGGCTTGCAGATGCAGGTACGGGTGCGAGGGTTTGGCCGGCAGGAGTTCCCCTCAGTGCCTGCTGCGTTACACTCACAGTCTGGAGAGAGAGAGAGAGAGAGAGAGAAAGAGAGAGAGAGAGAGAGAGAGAGAGACAAAGATTAGAAGGGAGGAGTGAAGAAAGAATGATGCCAATGGGATGAAACTATCACTGTTACTGTGGACATAGGGCCTTGATCCTGCTCATCAAAGTTAAAGGACATGCAGTAGATCTACTGTAATCCAATTTCTGATTTCGTTATAGCTTCGTCCCATTACACTAAGACCAGGTTTGCTTTTGCTTTTAATCCCTGGAGCCAAATCAACAGAGAGTGTTGGTGGGAAAACATTTTGATGTGTACAGTATATATAGCTAACAGGAACCAGGCAGCCGACCAATAACATGAAAGCAATCATGAGTTCCCCCAATCACAACGCTGGACTGCGCGGCTAACATGCTGCCATCATCAGTTCCAGAGGTGATATCATATGGCGCCGTGGACACGCATTCAAATCGCATTCTTGGCGCATTTCATTCCAGTGGCATTCCATTCCATGTCAGTGGACGCCGATCCTGTCTGAAAGGCTCGGGGCGCTACGGCGACAGGGACGGCTGGGCCGTGACCTCGCCCTGTGGGAGTGAGAGAGAGACAGGCCGCGGAGCAAGGAGGAAGAGGAGGAGGCGGAGGACGAAGAAAGAAGGAGCTCTTACTGATGATTTCGCCCACTGGCTTGGCTTCACTGTTCCCGTTGTTGGGGTAGGTAGGGATGATGGCTGGTGGAGGGGGAGGGGGAGAGAACATTGGGTGCGTGCACAAGTACATGGTCACAACACAAGCAAAGCAAAGCATAACAAACGTGAACACACACACACACACACACACACACACATACACTGGTACAATACATGCCAACTCCACACAGGCATTCACATACAGCAGAAAGATGCCTTATGAAACACAGGGCTTACGATAGCAGTCTGGGAAGTTGACGTAGCCCTCGGCGCAGGATTGGCAGTTCTCTCCGGTGTAGTTGGGTTTGCAGTAGCAGCGACCGGTTGAATCCTCACATGTGCCATCAGTGAACTCAGACTGGCAGGCACACTCTGTGGACAGAACGGAACAGAACAGAACAAAACAGAGCCAATTAAGGGCAGAGCAGAGAGAAGTGAGAAGAATGAACTAAGGTGCTGTAGGTCAAATATGATGGCCATGATGGTCATGAGGGACGTCTTACGTGAGCAAGCATATGGGGAGTCCAGAGGCTGGTCGGGTGAACGGTAGTAACCGGGGATACAGCGCTCACAGTTGATTCCAGTGGTGTGGTGCTAGAGGAGATGTACACAACATATATTGTTGATTTTAACATTGATTATATTATTACTTGTATGACTTTTTATGAGTTAGGCCCGGGCTACAACAGGTCCGCAAGTGAAGCACTCCGCTCACAGAGCTTAAACATAGTTTTAGAAAACTGATCTGTTTTTTTAACATACGTGCCGCTAATCACGTCTCGTGTAACCACTTCAAATGATTACAGTGAATGCTAATTGTTGCGGCAGACGTTCCTGAACAGAACATTACATTACTATCTGGAGCGTTACTCAAGCTACTCCGCTACCTGTTTACTGTCCTACTGTGGCAGAGGCCAGAGAGCACTTACCTGGCATTCCAGACACACCCCACCTCCCCTGTACTCTCCCTGGACATTCATGCTGGCCCTCCTGGCGTCCACCGCAGGGTCATAATAGCAGTCATAGGAATGCCTGTGACAGTTACATGCTGGAGGGAGACAGAGAGAGAAGACAATGTCCTTTTTACAACTGAGCATCCTGTGTGGCACGAGGCATGGCAACAGGCACTCACAAATGGCAGACAGACAGAAAGCAAGACTGCACACGAAAGAGAAGGACAAAAGCAACAGCCAGCAGGCTCTTGTAGTATACAATGTTCTAAGTCAACATTGAGTCACAATAAAGGAAAAGACAGACAGAAACACATGACAACACACACACACACACACACACACACACACACACACACACACACACACACACACACACACACACACACACACACACACACAGGCTGAACAAATAGAGGATATGGTCCACCTGGGGTGGTTCATGTACACACAGACACAGACAGGTGACAGAATTCCAAGTAAAAGGCAGTGCAAGGAAGTGTGGGGGTGGGGGTGGGCTCATAGAAGAACCACAGAAATACAAATATGGGACACAACAAGCAAATTAATTCTAAATGATTCACCAGATATCAGCCATGGAGACACAGAGGGGCAGGTAAGCCGGTAAAGAACACCAAAAGAGAGAACTAGAAGAATAAAAACTGGACATATGCTGTATTTACAGAAAACCGTAACCTTGTGGGTTGTTTGAACAGAGCAACATAAAGCTGTTGTTCGCTCTTTGAAAAACACACAAACATTAACACCTGGCAGGTGCCCAATTCGTCTGTTTGATGATGAGTAACATTAAGCCATGAGTTGGCATGATGAAAGGAGAGAGTCTTTCATCTGAGATCAAGCAACAATTAAAACCTGGAACTTCATCTCATAATAACAGGAATTATGACAACACTTATTATTTTAAACAAACACATGGCATCAAGACGCTTAAAGTGCCCACATAAATCAGACACAGGTCTTCCACATAATACATTTCCCATTTCCCAGGAAGGCAGACCTATTTCCTGTCTGTGAATGTGTTTACCTGGGCTTAAGTATCCCGGTGATGAGGCTTATCCCAGGTTTTGATTATATTGGGAATATGCTGTTAATGTGAACACAGAGATGCCTGGTTATTAACATCCCTGTGTACATGATGAGTACTGGTGTGCCGGTTACTAATACAAAAAATATGTATGTAGCCTGCTGGTGTTTAGGATATGGCGTACACATGGAACAATATCCCGGTTTCTTTTGGAGTACTCCAGCTAGCATAACCCAATTCTCAAAACCGTGTTAAGGGCTTTTCCAGGGTTCTGAAATGGGTATGTATTATGATGTTTACATGTGCAAACACAAAACTGGGATACTTCGAAATCCCGATCAAAACCGGGATACTGAGGTGTATGTCTTCACTCATTCTCATAGTACTCACAAATGAACCAGACACTAAATATGTGTTTGGCATGTTGACAAGGACCATGACCCTGTGCTGTTACAAAATGCTCCATCTCTGGGGCTGTGAGATGAAATAGTTGAGGGAGTAACAGGCCCTCTGTTTTTTCTCATCTCCTGTCAGATGCTAACAGATGCTCCTCCGTCACTCCGTGTGCGTGACAGCCTAGGCGGACGTTAAAAGCACATTATTTTTGGTGAAGATGAGGGGTTTGGCAGGAGAGGGGGCTGACTTCACCAGAGGGGGCTATATTTGGGAACTGACCGATTAGATTAGGAAAAGGGGGCGGGGAGAGGGGGGGGGGCGTGGAGAGGGGTGGCGGACATCCGACATCCTGATGTAGAACTCTCCCAACTCGCTGCGTTAAACCTGATGTGGTCCTATTTTTACAGCTCCTGACAAAAGCCACGCGACATCATGGACCCTATCAACCTTTCAGTGACCGCAGGGTGAGTGCACAAACTGCCAGACGGCCCTCTTATCGCCCCTTTGATGTCTTACTGAAGGCCTTGTCACATTGGCACCATACCCCTACCCCCCACCTCTACACAAACACTTACTGATGGACATGTACACACACACACACTCTCTCACACATACGTGCACACACAAACACACACACACACACAAACACACACACACACACAAACACACACACACACAAAAGCTACTTAATCTAGCCGTGTTTGCTGAAACAACACAATTTGCAGGGTCAGAGAGGCTGCTTTTCTTCCTCTTGCTGCTGCCCTGCTGTTGTTTTGAGATGCCAGGCAAGGAGGGCCGAGGGCGACGTGTTTGGTTTGGCCTGCCGGCTGATGTGCGGACCACCCCCCCACCCAGGCAGGGGAAAGGTCAAGCTCACCCATGGGCTGGCTCTTGCAGCTGTGGCCCCCATGTCAGAGTGACCCTGAACTGGAGGAGCAGGGGAAGAGGCAGCCAAAATAAAACAAGAACTGTGAGTTTGCGTTTCTGAACTGCGTGTGAATATGAGAAGAGAAGAGACAGGAAGGGTCATGCCATGTCTCAAATGATTGAAAAGATCAGTTCACTTGTTTGTTTGTGTGTGTGTGTGTGTGTGTGCATGTGTGTTTGTGTGCGCGCGTGCGCGTGTGCGTGTGTGTGTGTGTGTGCGTGTGTAATGTGTATGCATGTATGCATGAGCTTGCACTGTGTGTGGTGTGAACTCCCTAGCCTGAGAAGCACAACGGCGGGGGCTGTTTGGTCTTTCTCCCCCTGAGGTCTATGCCACTAATGCGTACAAGGCACCACCATCTACAGTAAAGCTTGCAAAGGGGAGATCAGCCCCACAGATGGGGGAGAGAGGTGAGAAAAAAACAACGGCTATGAAATGGTCTGGCGAGAGCAGATAAACTCACGTTCACACTCATTGGCGCTGTAAGTCGTCGCTGGTTTCCAAGGCAACTGGTTGTATCCAGGGCAGCAGGTATCACAAGACGGACCACACGTGTTGTGTTGGCAATCACACTGCAGTCTTAGGATAAAAACAAAGAACAGATGATTATCAGTACACAAAAGACTTTGGGGATTAAAACTTAAAACAAAACTACAATAAGTCATTTCCAAGTGACAGTATACAAAACAAATACATCTGGGATTACAATACACACAATATTATGAGGAATTTATTTTTTCTTTTCTACCCTCTGGATTTGTCAGGAATTCTGAAAAAACTACATAAACTAACACCTGATAAGGCCTTGAATGGCCTCCCTCCCCCTTCACCGAGTTCTACCTGTCCATTGACATCTCACAGTAAAATCTCTGTGACACCATACTGAGGAACACACACACACACACACACACACACACACACACACACACACACACACACACACACACACACACACACACACACTGAGATGCAAGACAACAATTAACTCCCCATGCTTTAAATACCTGTAGAGTGTTACACTGAAAGGGTTAATTACTCCACATTCACCAAGTCCGCGAGTGCCATTAGTGTCTAATCGGCTTAGACTGAAAAAGAGTAGCCTGCCAATAAAGAGGCCACTGCACGGTTCCACTGGCCATGGGGTGGGTCTGTGCCAAACACTGTCACCATTGCTCACTTCCTCTGACACTTGCGGACTGGAACTGACTGTGCCAGAACTCAAGGCTAAGCTAAGCTAACTAGCATTGTCCAAGCTCACTGTTCAGAGTTGAAAGTAGCAGCTGCTAAAGCTTTGTCAGCTTTAGTGTTTGTTTTTTTTCTGGGTCTGTGACACAATGACTGATGAACTCTGAAACCATGAAATTAATGTTGTACTTGAGCTTAATTGATAGAGAGTGGGAATAGAAAGTAACTCTGAAAAGCAAAAACCTTTAAGAAAGTGCTTTGCCGAAAGGGGCAATTGAAAGAAAGTGCAAGAGGTTAACTGTGCCAACTGCAGCTTTAAAAGCTTGAATGACAAAGGTGGTGTCATAGGCACAGGCCCAGCTATGTGTCTGATCAAAGAGATACTTCCCAACCAGATATGCACATATCACAAAAGACACAATCAACTCCACAAGAACAGCTGCCGTGAATAAAAAGGGAAAGAATACAGGGAGGCTCACACGGAAACATTCACAATAGCATGGCGACTTTTTAAATCTACTGTGAAAAAGGGGAAAACCAAACTTCAAAACCCCACACTGATTTTTGATATCCACGAGCACTGCACTCGCAATGAAATGCGGATCAAAGGTAGAGAGGCAGGGCTGGGCCCTCCAGTGTAACGCAATACCTTCAGTTTTTTCCTCCATTGTGTTCACAAAAGGAGGCTGCATTCCTGCCCCAAGCCTTGGCTGAGAGACATGAGGAAGTGACCGCATGCTTCAGCTAACACAATTACAGGCAAATAGGATACTGTGCCCGCAAGCTTGGACCCAGGGGGGGCCACAGGCTCAAACAAATGGGGGCCCTACGTGATCTCTCACCGTCATAACGGTTTCAAATGCAGGGCAGATGTTCAAACAGCATCACGTAAGCCCAGTTTAAACAGACCCTGTGCCCTATTAAAGCCATTATCTCTCTCAAGACGCCATACTATATCAGCTCATGCCTTTAGGGGAACAGCAGCAGTGCAGCTCTGACCTTGGGGTGCACATTGAGAGAGTCCCATATGTTGTGTAGGGGAATACAGTATCTCCACTGTGTTACGCATCATGTGGATGACTGTGGTCAGATGGTCGAGACTCAATACAGGTTGGAGGTCGACCATCTGACCACGTGGTGCAGGGACAACAACCTCCTGCTGAACGTCAGCAAGACCAAAGAGATTGTTGTTGACTTCCGGAGAGGTCACACCCAACACCTGCCACTGACCATCGACGGTGCTGTAGTGGAGAGAGCGAGCAGCACCAAATTCCTGGGGGTGCACATCAGTGAAGACCTCTCCTGGACCACCAACACAGCATCACTGGTGAAGAGAGCTCAGCGCCGCCTGTACTTCCTGCGGAAACTCAGGCGAGCAAGTGCTCCACCAGCCATCATGACCACATTCTACCGAGGCACCATTGAGAGCATCCTCTCCAGCTGTATCGCTGTGTGGGGCGGAAGCTGCACTGAATACAACAGGAAAGCCCTGCAGCGCATAGTGAACACAGCTGGAAGGATTATTGGTGCTTCACTCCCCTCCCTGAAGGACATTTACACCACCCACCTCACCCGCAAGGCGACCAAAATTGTGAGTGATGCAAGTCACCCCGCTCACAATCTGTTTGATCTACTGCCCTCTGGGAAGAGGTACAGAAGCCTGCGCTCCCGCACTACCAGACTCACCAACAGCTTCATACACCAAGCTGTTAGGATGCTGAACTCTCTCCCTCCTCTCCCCCCTCCACCCTCAGCTACATAACATCCTGGACATTGGACCCACAATGGCCGCCTGCACCACTCCACTTGCACACTTGTACACTTTGCAACTTGTTGCTGTTGTCCTGAAAACACAACACTTCTGCTGCTCTTACATAACTTGCACCACTATGCCACTTTATTTCTTACTTAGGTCAAACAGAACTACCTCAGCCTCTTATTGGCCTGACTTTGCACTAGTATTTTATTTTATTGACTGTCTACGCACAATTTCAACCAAATTTTGCTGCTCTTATTTTTTCATTATATGTGCCCTCTTATTTACTTATTTACTTACTTTTTTGTTTACTTGAATGTTATGTTTGTCTGTGGACTTAAAATTGGTAAAATATGTCTTGTCTCCACCGTGGGATAGTGAGAAACGTAATTTCGATCTCTTTGTATGTCTGGAACATGTGAAGAAATTGACAATAAAGCTGACTTTGACTTTGACTTTGACTTTGACTTTGACTTTGAATAATCCTCTCCTGCACTGTATGGCCTCAGCGGGAAGCCTTCCAGCTTGAGGTGATGCCCTTCCCAGGGTCCTGGAGTCAGCCATGCACACTCAGGCAGATACGGGCTCTCTTGGGTAGATTTGCTGGGGGTTTGGGTTATGGAGGGGTGGGTGGGTGGGTGGGTAATCTCTGTGTTCAGGAGGCTGGGAAATATCTCTGGCTCTTACCCGCTGCTTGTTGAGGTCCAGTGACGGCCTAATCCCTCATTAGGAGCACCACGCAGTGTGAAAGCAAACGTTCCGGAGAGCTGTTCCTGAGCGGAGCTGTGAACCTGAACTACTTCCCCCCTTTTTCACCCCCCCCCTCTCACCTCCCCTAACTGCACCCCTGGCCCCCCCACTGAGTCCATACTGAAGCCATTAACCCCCACGTGTCCTCTCCTGTTCTCCACAGTCAAAACAGAGACTCTGTGATGGGCTTCAAGCGGCTTGCAGAGAGGAGCCTGACATACTCAAGGCGCAGCTCACGTCAGAGAAGCTGGGGTGTGTACATGTCAAAGGGCGTCTACGCTCGTAATACCCAGACTCCATCTGGCCTCTCTCCCCTCAGCTCCTGGCCTCTGCTGGTGTAGGGGCATGCCAGGTTACCTGAGAGGCAGTGGGCTGGGTTTAGCCAGGTCGGACAGAGGGCAGAAGGGGTCATGTGCAGGTGTGGACGGGGAGGGAGGGGATGACTTGTATCGTTGCTTGATAAAAAAACCTGGCTGCCTCGCACACCCCACCCTTCATGGTATGTTCCAGCCGGCCGGCCGGAGAGAGCTGGGTTAACCAAGACGCGTGTTTTATGTGGGACACTGCTCAGGTGACCCGCCGCCGCCTCCGGTTCCACGCGGAGGCAGTTAGGGTCAGAGCGTCCAGATGTCCAAAGGTCTCCCGTCTTCTCACGTCCACACACTCACACACACACGAGTGTGAACACTTGCGAAAACACTTCCAGGCCTTGCACACATACACACAACACATCAGAGAATGCACGCAATGTACAAAGAAAAAAAAAAACAAAGAGCCAAAAGCAGCACCCACACCGTTTCTGATAAATGTGCATGTGAGCATGTGTTTAATATATCCAGCTTTGGTCCACTGGGTTATGAAACACCTGACACACAGAAAGGGTGAAAAAGGGTGCAGGCACTGATGGGTTTGACACATTTTTTACTGATTCGTATCCCTCCAGCACACACACACACACACACCTAAAGGCCATGGAATCCTAAGAATGACAGGATACAGTAACAAACCGTTTATCAAGGCCCGAGAGTGTGAGATAGCGTGCACGGATAAATGCGATTTCTTCATCCCTAAAATGGGGCTGGTGTAAACTGTTCACTGGAGACCTTTTCTCGCACATTCCCCCTAATCTTAAACAAACCACCTGTCTTTGCTCTGGGGTTCTGTCTGGTTCCTGTCTGCCTGCTCTCTGCCCTGTCGTAAGGGTGGGGGGGGTGAGGAAGGTGTGTGTGTGTGTGTGTGTGTGTGTGTGTGTGTGTGCTGGAGAAAAATCCCTTTAGTTGGCGATGGAGGTGAGCCACCCATCTCTGTTATCGCTCCAGATATATTCAAACAGCCCCCGCACGCTGTGCCACCATCGTTCACACTCTTATCTACAAATCCAGTTCAGCGATGGGCCACCTCCAGGGTTTCACACGGACCCTGCTTCGTCATCCTTTGTGCTTTAGAAATAAATCTAAATAGAAATCTCCATTTTCTTCCTACACGCATACTCACTCTCCATGCTCTGTCTGACATTTTGAATGTATTAGATGGGTGTTATGTGTGTTTTCGGAAGTGATGAGGTGTGTTTTGTGTGTGGGATAAATATACATATACTGTATGTGTCTGTGTGTGTGTGTATGTGTGTGAGTATGTGTCTTTGCCTCATGAGGGGAAACCCATTCAACGAATGTGCAAGCATGTACATGCAAGGGCTAGGGGCGCACAGGAGGATTCAAAGGATTTTGACATCAGTAATGACAGCTTTTTCAAGCACAGGAAGAGCAAAAGAGTACAAACACAAACACACACACACACACACACACACACACACACACACACACACACACACACACATACTTCCCCCCTCTGTTTTTGCATTCTCAAATCAGTACCCTGCAGGGGTAATTCTGAAAAGTAAATACGCAATGATAGGAAATTTTGCATATTGGCAGATTCAGATACTTAACTAGCAGCAGGAGACAACTTGTTATTGTGCTGTGATATTTGATGAGAGATAAGTAAAGAGAGATTTCTCTAGACTGGATTTCTTCTATATTACTCCTAATGAATCCTGCAATAGGTCAACTTGTCAATGGTGAATGTGTGTGTGTCCACTGCCTAACTACACAAACTACCTTGCTTAAATCAAGCAAAAACGACACCAGAGAGTGTTGTGGAAACGTACTTGAAGGGATCGTTGGGGTCCTTGGCGTCGCAGGCCTCGGCATGCCCGTTGCACACACAGCGTCCGCCGATGCTGATGTCTTTGATGCTGTAGTAGTACTGTGGGACGAGAGGAGGGAGCACACAGAGCACGCTTAGCACTCTCATCTGTTAGCGGTAGCACTCTCCTGTAAGTATTCTCCTTAAGGCAATCCATAGATGGGAAACCTGGCTTCAGAAAGTAGAAGTCCTACCATGTATTTGCTCTGCCTGTGTACCTCAAACAGGTGATTTCACTAGCTAGCTCATCTACCTGGCTGAAGAGTTTAGCTAATAAGAATCAACAGTTTTTTTCTGGATGGTTGGAACAAATATGTGGTAGGACTTGTGGTAGGAAGTGGTCGGACAAATATGTGGTAGGAATGCCGGGTCTCCCATCTCTGATGCCATCTATCCAGAGAGCTTTTAAACTATAGCACAGAGAGAGACGCATCGAGCCTTTTTCATGTCCAGATGGTATTCTGATCCTCAACAAAATAACACAAGATTATTCTTATTTATTCTGTTTATCAAATGTATCCAAATTTAAGACAGTAGGCCTGACAAGGACAACTGACAGTAGATGAGTTCACTGAAGATTGGACAAACTGGATAATGGAAAGTTCACTCTGAATGAAGGAACTCGGCCAAGTAAGCAGGCACATACATGTAAATCTGCTGCATGACTGCTAGTAGGAGGGCCTGATCAATGAGCTCATCTTTGTTGGGCTTTTGAGTCAGTTGCTGGCACGTGTGTGTTTGTTTGTCTTCATGTCTGGACATAGTAACACTAGACTCATATTCATAGGCTTATCAAAAGCAATATAAATGCATAGAAAAATATACTGTATTGTGTACTTCCATCTGTGTGCACAGTGTGTGTGTGTGTGTGTGTGTGTGTGTGTGTGTGTGTGTGTATTAGGGATTGTGTGAATGTACTAACCCTGCGTGTAACAGTGGGGTCCCTGAGGGCTTTGCCCATGAGGTGACCCAGTAGTGTGTTCGTGCGCAGGAAGCGCAGGCGGATATTGGTGGCCTTGGTGAAATCCCTCAGCACTGGGGAGTAGGAGAAGTTCATGGCCCCGGGACGCCCGTTCACCAGAGACACCACGATCTGAAGCAGAACACACACAGAGAGAGAACACACACGCACAGGAGTAAGAGCAGTGTTTTCCATCATCAGGAACATACAGTATGCAAAATGCTTGACAGAACTCCCTGTTCTTTCAAGCGCTGGAATTTAGCTTAATTACTGAAACAGCCTTTCACCAATATAAAAAAATACATTGCTAAAATTAAATGAATCAAAACATTCAAAGACAGCAATCAGTCATTTTCTAACAACATGTGTTAAAGGTGATGCTTTTTATTGAGACCACACGTCACAATTTTGATGTTATTTGTACACTACCGGTGAAAAGTTTAGGGTCACTTAGAAATTTCCATCCCACTCCATTATAGACAAAATACCAGCTGAGGTCAGTTGCATTTTTTTTTTAATCAGGGCAGCAGTTTTCAGATTACATTATGTGCTTACATAATTGCAAAAGGGTTCTCAACTGTTGTAGAAATGAAGAAATGGCTGCAATATCTACATTGCCCATTATCAGCAACCATTCATCCAATGTTCCAAAGGCACATTCTGTTTACTAATCTGATATCGTTTTAAAAGGCTAACTGAGAAAACATTGGAGAATGCTTTTGCAAAACAGGTTCGGTGGTGCGGTGACCTCTGACCCACCTCTCCGTTCTCCAGTGGCACGATGCGAGAGTACTCAGAGGTGCAGATGACGTCGTTGTCACTGTTGATGCGCTCGATGGTCCTCTGGCCAAACCGCTCGATACAATCCCTTTTCGAGGCTGTGGAGCGTAGTAGAGAGGGAGGGAAAATAGCACAATGTGATTTATTTGGCAAAATATTTCTGCTTGGTACCTCACTCCCTTACTTAGCTTTTACACACATGTAAGGTCGTGAAAAGGTTTGGACTTTTATGGGCAATTACACGGTAATTGTGCACACCCACTGGGAAATAGGGCATAGAACGAGCATAAATATTAAGCTACTGACACACAGAGAACCGCAACCTGCTCAACAAAGAAAAGTGTAGATACAAGCCAAAGATCTAAATGGGCTGAAAACAAGTAGCCTGCTTAAGCATGGGCCAGGGGAGCTGGTCAACCTGACTCAGCCTTAATTCCCCAAATCCAAACACCCACAGCGCTGGTCACTGACCTGACCTGGAGAAGGGTCAGGGTCATATACCCAAGCACATTTTCTCACGCAGTCACACTGCTTTAACATTTATGAGCAATCACACACACACACACATGCAGGCACGCACTCACAAACACACACACACACACACACACACACCATTGAAATGTGGTGTTTTGCATCTGGTCTTTGGCTTGAATGAAAAGACGTTCCACAGAAACTTTACAGCTTCTCTGTCAGCCACCAGAGAATCAGGATTTATCACCATGAAGTTGACACTCGGACTGCTTCCTCTACCTTTTACAGCAGTTACCTTACAGAGCTTCCTACAGTCAGAGACAAATACTACTCCCAGATGACTTATTTCTCACTCACTCACTCAGACACACACACACACACACACACACACACACACACACACACACACACACAGCTCTCCTTTAGCTACACACACTGGTGTGTTCACAGCTCTGAATAGGTTAAACAGACATTACAATCACAATCCTGGCAGTGCACATAAAAACTTTGGCATAAACATTATTCCTCATATGTGTGTGTGTGCGTGTGTGTGTGTGTGCGTGTGTGTGTGTGTGTGTGTGTCTGCGTGTGTGGTGTGTGTGTGTGTGTGTGTCTGTAATTATGTTGATGTATGTGTGTGTGTGGGTGTGTGTGATGGTACAGGCCTAAGGCCCAAACAGGCTGCTCTGTCTCAGGTGTTGAGCTGCTGTGAGGGGTATATCCAGCTGGGGCCTGTTCGGGCTGAGGTGGGCTGGCAAAAATGCATGGAATGTTCCAGAGACTCCCACCTGGATTGACGACTGCTGCCACCAATCAGGAGACTGCCTCAATCCCACCTACCGCCTGCACTCTTTCCCTCCTCGGATGCTGAGCTTCCAAACCCAACATCCTTCAACAGCATGCTATCAAACCAACACTCACACAGACACACACATGCACTCACACAAACACACAGTGTGTGCGTATGAAAATGAGAACAGGGTCCAATTTAACAGGACAAGATACCCTTCCATATTTTTTCCTTCTTTTTCAAATGTTTTTTGATTTTAGGACCAGTCAGCATGGTGCTGCCTGGAATTACATGGAATGCAAGCCCACCACAATGATGGTGTATAATCTTTCAGCACGGTGCAAGTCCACAGTGTATAATCCTTCAGGGCGCTGATAATGCCAGCACTGTGTGCCAACCGGCTTATCACTCTTTATTGTTGTGCTTGTTTTTCAACACACTCAAACCAGACACCATTTATCATCTTTAGCAGTAACGGCCTTCACTATATGGGGGGTGGGTGGGGGGGATTGCCTAGTCTCTTTCTGTGTTCTACAGTATCTTTATTTGGCATCACATTCCTTCCCTCTCACCTCCTTTTCTTTCCCTTGCTGCTGGGAACACTATGCTTGTTGACGGGCCATTTTTGTGCTGTCTCAAAGGCAGACACTCTATACGAGCGTGCACTAGTCCCCCTTTGACTTGGATACGTCCCTGAATGAGAACGCCTCTCTTGTGTACTTTTTTGAGGTCAAAAGTGGAAAATTCCTCTACGAGGACACGACGACCTGCATGCCAGGTGAAAGTTTTATCTGTAGAAGGCATTTCAGGATGCAGATGCTCTAACAGTACATTTTCATCACTAGGGTTTTAACAAATGTGAAATGTCAAAATAAAGTCTCCTGCAAGACATGCATCAAGTGTCTATATAACTGACAGTATTTTTTTTATCCTTATACAGTATATATACCCTTATATGCCCTTGAACACAATGAATGTTACGCGTGTCAAAACAGCACGTCCCTGCCACGGCTCCTGTGTGTTGCTCATATTCCTCCTCTCACCTCATTTGCATTTTAAGAAGACAGAGCATTACAGCATGGAAACAGTCAGAGAGAGAGAGAGAGAGAGAGAGAGAGAGACTGCATAGCTAGAGGGGCTCTACTTACAGGCGAAAAACTGCCACGGCTGGTAGGTTTTGCCAAAGTCGACGGATCTCTCAAGTACCCACAGGTCCGGGCGAGGGGAGTTGGCAAACTTGATGAGCACGTAGGCCACATGGAAGAGCTGTGGATAACACAAAACACACCAAAATTAATTAATTAATTAATTAATTAATTAATATACAGTATTAATTAATATACAAACCACAATGTAAGTTAAGTAGATCTGAAATGTTGGTATCATACTGATATATGTACATTGATAGGCTAAATGAAACTAGAATTGCATGACAGCAAAAAAACTACCACAATGTCAGTTGAGTCCATAAATTCATAATATGATTTATAATGAACAGCATGATTAAAGAAAAATACAGAGACAAAGAAAATGTAAAAAAAAAAATGGAAGAGGACAACATCAAATAAAACCCTTTTTTAATTACGGACATATGTCTAATGATGTCATTAGTACTACAGGTCAGGACCAGAGGAGGGAAGGGCTTTTCCCTTTCATGGTATTTCTAAGAGAGTATCTTGACATGGACGAATAAAATGAATCAAGGGAATTCACCCCAAGGACTGCATTAACTCAGAGAGCAATGACGGCATGCAAGTGAGCATGGACCAGAACGGACTGGACAAGAAAAATCCTGTGAGACGTCGAACTCAGAGCCAGTGCTCACGGACTTTCTCATTCTGATGTCCAGCGGTGAACTGCTGCCGGCGTCGTCAATAACAGATGTTCTCCCAAGGAGTCTTAATCAAAGTGTGAATCTAAGAGCCTGGATCGCGTTTCAAGGTTTTCTAACGTTTGCTGCTATCAGTCTATCATCAGACAACCCTGTTCACACCGGGCCAGGAATGACAGAGAAAAATGGCAGAAAGAAGAAATTAAAGCGTAAGGTAGACCTGCATGCATTCTCCCTTGGGTTACAAAACAATGTGGAGCCACCACATCATTGCCAAAGTGAGTTATGGACTAATGAAATTCAATGTACAAAATACACTATCCACCAATGAGAGCGGATGTGACCTGCAGCATTATAGTGGTGCAGTTCCCTTGAGTGTTTCTTTGTGAGCAAAGCCTCTCAAAGTGTACAGTACTATTTCATCACAATGATCAAGCATGGGTTACTTCATTATGGGCATAGGAGATGAGGAGGTTCAGAGAACAGGGGATATATGGATTCCAGATTAGTCTGTGTCATAGAGATACAAGATGTCCACTATGGGTGGATGGGAGAGGGAGTGTCTTTTGCTATGATACAGTTGTGCCTAGCACACATCTTCTTCTTCTTCTTCTTTTCTCTCAAGACATTTGAAGTAAACAGCTTTCTGAGCCATGTGAAACTATGAGAATCCCGTTTACTCTCACATACTGTATAGGGTGTATAAGATAAGGAATTTTTCTGTATCACAAAACCAACATAACTTTTGCGTCTGCATTCCTACATTTTGGTCAAGTCCTCCAGTGGATCCATAGGAATCAAGACAGAGAAATACAACAAAGTCAAAACACTATAATTACATTTCCAGTGAAGTATTTCAGGTATTCCACAACCTAAACCCTTGTTGAATGCCATCACCTACCAAACATGACCCTAGGCCTCTTACTGGGAAACAGAGAAAGCCACCCACTTCCTCTGCAAGCCAATTCTTTCAGTGGTAGTGACAGCACTGAATTCCCAAACCCCAAGCGCTAATCATCCCCCACCAGCCCCCTTCTCTCAATCCCGGCAGGTCCTCCACCTTCCAAGCTCTGACCACCACACGGGAATGCTGGGAGGAATGTTGAGGGATTCATTCGTCAGTGTTAGTCACCATACAGTTCAGGCCAAACAAAGCCACATCTGTGGAGGATTTTTGAGGGGAAGAAGACAAGCTAAAGGTGGATGGGGGATGGTGGGGGGATAGTATGCTGTAGGGAGACCTTTGAACAAGGGATCTGTCTTTCTTCCTCCATCATCGAGATGCCCAGAGACGAGAAAGTTGCGACTTTCACCCCAAAAACTTCAAAGGTCGTCCCTGAGAGTCCCATGGGTCGTGCATGCGGGTTCACGAGTGTGAGTGAGCGAGTAGGTTCTCAGATACACACACAGGGGCCTGTGAGTCCACTCCCGGCACAGCAGGATTACGATGGCGCAGGAGATAAAGGAGCTGGCAACTCCGAATGCATACTGTATGTCGAACCGAAGTCAATGTCCTCGGGGTCTATTGCACAGAAAAGAGAGGCCTCTTTCTTTCATTCTCTCTCTCTCTCTCTCTCTCTCTCAGTTTTCCTCATGCATTTCTGAATAATCCCACCCAACCCTTCCTGGCATAGCAGACTGCCTCATAAATGCCACACAGGAGGTGCTGCCAAAAGGGTGTATAACAAGCTGGCTGGCACACTCAAAACACATCCCACCACCATAGACAGCCCTGAATCTGTCCAGCCCCTGTGCTGTCCGAGTAAAAGAGGACAGAAACAGTTTCAGGGAGCTCTGTGACCCCCCCATCCCTCCCAGCCCACAGGGATAAGCGCAGCAGAGTCCTCTGTTCAGTCCCAGCTCCAGTGTTCAGTGGCTTACTGGGCCCGGCAGGTCAAGCTCACAAGAGAGAAAGGCTTAGGCCTGTCCGTCAGGGCCTGGTTACTGTGGTTACGGCCCAGAGAGAGGCCAGGCACATGTGTGATTGGAGGAGGGCCAGGGGACTGAGTCACGTCTCACATAGGAACACAAAACATCTCAGTGAGGCCGGAGTCAGAGTGCAAGCCAATGACGCTGCGCTGAGGTTTGGACAAGCACTATTGTGGGAGTGCAGTGCAGGAAGGGGGCAGGGATGGTGAGGAGGAGAGGATGCTGTCACTTAGTAACAGGGAGTAAGCTGAGACATTTCCCCCACTCATTTGTTTTTTCAAGAGTAAATTCTTATTTACTCTCATCTAAAATTACATCCATAGTACAAGCAAGGAGTGAATATTTTAGAACATTGCTGTTCTAATCAAAAGGACCCAAAAGACATGGGTGTTAATTTGTTAACATTAGTGTCATGTAACTATTTTGCATATCAGAGCAGGAGGGGAGTTGCATATCAATTGCAGTTTTAGTCCTGCTGAGGAGCGGACAGGATCTATGGGAAATGGTAAAAACATGATGGGCGGGGTTGGGAGATGTCATGCCTGTTAACTGTCCACAATGCATTTCCTGTCTAAAACTGAATGTGAGGTTACCTCAGTCTTACAGATAAGCCCTTACACATAGGGGTCAAAAAAACTTGGCTTTACTCGTTGTTTTTAACCACAAGCCCGTGGGGGGTGAGGGAGCCCTTTCAGTCTAAAATTTCGTGGTTGGTCAGGTCATTTCCTGCACAATCTGGAGCCTTTGAAATGCAGTTTTAATTAAGACCCACAATGGGATTAATGGTCTGGAATGTCCACATACTGGGTAATATTATACAGAGAATAAAAATGATTAGTATTCCTATGGTCAGTTGAACAAATAGTCCCATACTGTTTTTATTAAATGAGGGTGTATCCTTACCTCAATTCTCTTCTTAAAAAAAACCCTGAAACTCTGTCTGAAACTGTCTTTAGTTTCCACTCAGTAAACAGTGTCCAGTTAAACCTATGGCCAGTATCCCGCCAGTGGGCTTAATGATTGAACACATTCCTTAGTTAGTTCTGCATTCCTCCTCCCTCAGGTAAGCATATAGATAAGCTCAGGGAAGCATGGCCTTCAGACACATTTACAGAGGGGTGAGTGATGGGACACCTGAGAGGTGGGCCCACATCCTCCCACCCCCCCACCCCTACCTGTTCCTACAGGTTAGGATAACCCCAGGCCAACTAGGGGACAAGAGACCAAAGTTGTGACCAAAAGTAAAGGAAGGGACCTAGTTAGTACTGTTCTAACACCCGAACTAGGTTGCAAACTAGGTGGTCACGCGACTTTGTCGCCTCCATGTTTTTTCTTTTTTTTTCCAATTGCAAAGCGAGGTTGCGCAATGGATTATGGGAGCGAATAAGATGCATCTGATGCATCTTTGAAAATCACTGAAAATGAAGTACGGATCTAGGAGAACGCTTGACTTTTGGACAGCCTTCTCTGACGTAACATCCGGCAAATGCACTCTACCTAGAGCGCATTCTAGGCTTTTGGACGTGCCCCAAGACAAAAAGAGGAACTATCCTCTTTAAAATGGTCAAATGAAGGGCCCTAATTTGAATGATGACCAAAGAGCAAAGTCTTAAGTCTTAACTAAGCTTAATTAATAATGAGGCAAAATCAATTTCCTAATTATTACAGCTTATGCCCGAGAACTTTTTTTTGTTGATGGACTTTTAAAGTACCATTTAAATTAGGGTGCAAAGCCTAAACGTTAATTGATTAAGTGTTGTTACAGTCCTTCACTTACTTCACTCACCTACTTCTTCACCCTTTCTCTCTACGTCATCCTACACCCATGTTCTAAAAGACAGCACAGATATGGGGGGGGGGGGGTTAAAACGTGTCCCAACACCGTCCTATCTGACAGATGTTGAGTGTGATGAAGAGTGAGGTGGAGGTCCGTCCTCACCCTCCTCTTAACCCCAACCCCCGCCGCTCCCGAGCTTCCTGTGCTCTGGCATTCCTGATGGACGGCAGGGCTAATCCCGAGGCGTCAGCGTCAGGCCCAAGAGGGATCTGTGGGAATGTTACGGGAGCGATCCTCAGCAGACGCTCTCGCCCGACATGGACTCGCACGCCCTGCTGCAGAATAATGGGGAGCTTGTGAAGAGAGGAGGAAGGGGAAAGGGAGAGATGGAGGAAATGGGAGCTGCCGTCCCAGCTGCGTCCGTCAGTTCCGACTGCGCCGGCCGTCACCGAGTCTCTAGCAACGCATTGTAAATCTGTCCATCTGTCTGTCTGTCTGCAAGACAGCCACCTGCCTGTGTGACACGGACCTGCACCGCTGGCAGTTCGACTGATATCGGGGGTCACACAGACAGCTGTTGTCCCCACCCCCTTCCCCACACTCCCCGCAGAGGGAGAGAGAGATTCTCTATAGGGTCAGCCAGTGACTCTCCCTGCCGGACTCGGTTTAGGGTTTTGGGAAGTCATGCCTGAAGAGCCGCAGGAGCTCAAGTCATTCCAGGGATTCCAAGAAACGTGAGGCTCAGCATGAAACCGTTCTCTAGCAAAGCGCTGTAACGTGATACTGCCACATGAATATTATGATGTGACTAATCTGGATTATTCTATGGGCTCCCAGCCCAAAGAGATGACAGTGCTCTCTACTTCTTGGAGATTTATGCTAGACAAGCTTTGGGGAAGCAGCTGGATTTTGTGAAGCAACTTTATTTAATCTTTACCTCTATCTTATCTAACTTATTTTAAGTTTTACTGATATAAGTAATAATTAAAAAAAGCAATCATACAAAAAGCAATCACACAAAGTAAAGTCACAGAAATAATGTGACTTTAAAGGAATTCCGTTACTAAGACCTTCCTCACCTGTGTGCTGACACACCCATGTTTATGTGCAAGATCATTCACGTGGTATCAAATTAGCAAAACAATTTTGACTAGTAATTACATTAGCACTAGTTCATGCACAACAGTATGTATGTAATGCCTGCTGCATTGTGTTTCAAACGAATCAAAGCCAAATATTCTTCTTGTAATGTACAAGTAACCTCCTCTGCACTATAAGTAAGACCCTTGAAAAAGGAAAGGCAAGTTGAGTCATGAAGAGGGGAATGCGCGGAGGCCGTATAGAGGATCAAGAGACAGTGTTGTTTTAAGACTCAGGGGAGATGCTGAAAACATGCATACCAGCTCCAGATAAGATTCAGGAACTGATGAAGGAAGATAGACTTAAATAGATAGATTTAAAAAAGAAAGAAAAAAACATGAGGAACAATAAGGCTGAGAGACTAGAGGAGAAGGTCATGGCTGGCAGGGAGGGTTTTTTGCGTGGGCGAGATGAGGGTCTGGCTGTGGTAGCATTAGTCACAGACGAGCAGTGGCTACTGTAGATGAGCGTCTACCTGAGTGAGTGCCAGCGCCAACGCGTGGCATTCTCTAATCTGCGACTGTGACACAACAAAGGGCAGATCGAGGGGGGTGAGGGGTGGGCGGGTACGACTGTCTGCATAACTTCACGCCACACGATGCATTTTTAGTAAACACAAGTGATGGAGGCAGTTAATCCCTCTGCAGCATGTTTTAAATTGTGTTGCATCATATCTGCACACAAAACAGAGTTCTCATGGAAGGTTGCATTACTGTTAACACACATACCCGAGCTTACTTGTCAAAGCTAGTTACTGCAGATTTGAAATTCAATGGTGACTTTGTCAGTTTGATGAATGTAGTGTATTTGTTATGACTTTATGCATTCAAACAGCATGAATGGCAAGAGCAAACAGAGGTCAGGTCACCAGTCCTGGCCAGAACACTCCTTCACAGTTTCACCATCCGGTTGTTAAGTCTGACGTCACAGGCCCAACAGCTTTTTCTTCAAAACGTTTACTAGTGGTTTTCACAACTTGTCAACCTTGTCACCATCACCTCCGTTTTAGTGAGGGTAAATAAATTCGGTAAGTAAAATAGTTTATTTTACTGTCTCTGGAGAAAAACAAGTGGCCCTGAAATCCGTTGGACTCGGAGAGAAAATTATCAGCCCATTATTGCATCACGACTTAACAACCGAATTGCATCCACTCTTGAGAATGCAATGGAAAAAGAGACACATCAGTCTTCAGGTTCGCTGGGAAGAGGGTGTAGGACGCGCTGACATCCATAATTGCACTGCATTTCCTGAGACGCAGTAATCTCAGGAGCTATTGTGGTGGGGGATGCTGGTAGGTGGAAGCAGCGGTTAAGGTATGCATGGAGTGGAGGATAGGAGAGGGGAGTGCTATCTCCTCCAGGCCCTGGGCCTCTCCTTTCCAACCCCCCCCCCCCCCCTTTCCACCATGGCGTCTGTTCACACCTGCTCTGTACTCCCCCCTCTCCCTCTCCCTCCTCTCCCTCACTCCCATCCACTTGGGTGACTCCGGCCGTCCCGCTGTCACAAGGCACTGGGTAATTACAGGTCGCTGTTAAAGAGAGTGGCCCTCCACAAACAGATGCCTGCATGCGTGTAGGGCAATGAGATTTGAGAGTGGGGATTTGTGAATTCCAGGCGGAATTACAGCCACGTTAAAAAAAAAAAAACAAAAAAAAACACCGGCCATCACCTGGGAAACTCAAAGGGCCTCTTAACCTTCTGCTCCTGCCTAAATACACCCTTCAGCCAATGGGCTTGGTCCCACTCAAATCTATGCAATCGCAGAGCCCTCAACCATCATCACTTCACCTCCACACTTACTACAAGAATGCAAACATCACAACACAGACAGTGTGTGATTATTGTGGTTGGACACTATCACTGGAGGAACCAAAACTTGCACATATCGCTACATATCGGAGAGAAACACTGCATCCTACACAGGAACGACTTCTCTGATTCTCTGGGAAAAATCCTGTGGGTGTATTTTTGCATTCCAGATGTTGTCCAGACTCTGCTAATTAGACATCCTTGCTGTTGGCATGTCTTATCCAGTGGCTCTCCCATCTGTTCCCTGAAGGGTAAACTACAGGGGAAGGAGGGATGAAAGAGGAGTGGAGGACGGAAGGCATGAGGGCAGAAAAAGAAGACAGGAGATAGAAGGACAGGGGCCGGCAGGGATTTCTGACGTGAACCACAAGGTGTGAAGGTGAAAGAGAGCCAGAGAGAGAGAAGAGGGACAAGGACGGGAGTAAACAGGAAAAGAAAACCAGCTGTGAGATGAGGAGTCGCCGCCAACTTGAGACCGAAACGGATAAAGGAGGTAAAGAAAAAATAAATGGACAAAAAGGAGAAAATCAGAAAGAAGAGAGTTTTCAGGTCTCCTGCAAAGGCCTTGAGCTTTCCTAAACCAGACTGAGCCAGACCACAAGGACATCAGCTGCCTGCTGCAGACAGAGGGGAATCTTAACGTGGCCACTAATCACTGCTGGCAGTGGACCCAGGGGCTTTCCTACAGGCAGCAGCAACCACGCTGCTTATCGCTCTGGCTTTGCTGCTCGTACATCAGGGCTAAATCATACACATCATTGGCAAGTGTGCCTACTGCCTAGACACAACGTGGCGCACACACACACCCGCACACACGCACGCACGCACGCACGCACGCGCACACACACGAGCACACACACACACACACACACACACACACACACACACACACACACACACACACACACACACACACACACACACACACACCCAAAGAAATTCACAAGAAGTTAAGGCCAACAGATAACAAATGCTTCAGCTGCAGTTGCCTTGGTGTATTAAAACTGAACACGACACGACAGGAAAAGTAAACGATGCATGTGTCAGACTGAGAGGCAAAAATAAGAACAAAAAATAAGAAGCAAGCCAGATCTCCCATTTCATGATCACCAGATCCAAATCCTATCTGACAAGCAGTGGAGCGTGAGGGGATAAAGATCCTCTCATATCTGTGTCTCTCTCTCTCTCTCTCCCCAAACAAGCGCTGCCCATGCAAACCCTCCAGCTGTCAGGGACGGCCTGGGCCCTGTTACGGCACAGGCTCTCTTGCAGTCGCCCAGCGCACCATACTCCAGTGTAACACAACGCTGATGCCTTTATGGGCCAGCTACACATCCGCACACCGCACCATCCACACCTGGCACGGGCAGGCACGTCAGCTCCTTTAAGTGCTGAACGCGTGTGAGAGCTATTGCATAGCTGACTGAGAGTGAGCCCAAGTGGCAGAGAACTATGCAGTACTCAGACAACACCTTTAACAAAAACAAACACAATTACAGAGGTACCAAAAACAAATACAAGTGCAAAGGTAAAATGCATTTGCCCCTGGGCTTGGAGCGGGGCAATAAACATGTTACCCCTGTCGCTATTTGAGAAAATATTAAAAAGAAAAAGAAAAATTTGCATACTTGAGCGACCTTCTTTGATTATGGTGTATTACTACTGTAGTCAAGTCAAGTCAAGTCAAGTCAAGGTTGTTTTAATAGTGCATTTCACACACAGAGGTCATTCAATGTACTTTACATAAACAAAAGCAAACAGTAATAGCAAATGAAAGCATAGAAGGGCAATAGTCAAAGAATGGTTTAAAAAGTAAAGAATAAAAGAGAAATCATAAAGAAGAAATATGAAAACTGTAATCACACCGGTGGTACAAGAAGAGGGAGAGCGTAGTGTTTTGCCTACTAATACTACAAGCCAGAACTAGTACTCTAAATAGCTATGACAAGCCAAGCAATATATCTGTCAATAAATGTGCCATGTACACTGTACTATGAAGACATCTGCCTCCAGTAGACTAGAGCAACCTGTTGTTGGATTATTGTGTGATGCAGCTTCTTCAGACAGTGAGAGGCAGTGAGAGACTTCCCACAATGCTATGAAGCTGACTCCTGAGCAAAATCTATTGTCATTAATGGCGGTGGCAAAGCTGGAACAAACAAGAGAAATAAGGAAAGTGTGGCTCATAAAAAAAAAATCCGGTTCTAAAGCGGAACTGAAATCTGAAGATCTTTGTGAGTGCTACCGAAATGTCCGCTATTGTAACTGTTGGAAATCATGTAACAACATACACACGACAGGGCGTCCAGCCACAGTGATTTAGTGCAGGCCTGCGCACTGCAATCTGTAAGTCATTAGTGTGTGGAGCCAAGCCACTCACTCATGTACATGTGTGCTGGTTGTCCGTGGTGGTCCATTGCGTAAATGCAGTGCATCTCAAACCTTTATTAAGTCCCATGAGGGCTGAACAATTGATGAGCAGACTACCGGTACTTTACTGAAGTTAATTCAAACAGTGCCTGATTATGAGAGAGTGAGTGTGTGATTGTGTGTGTGTGAGAGAGAGAGAGAGAAGGAGAGAGAGAGAGAGAGAGATGGAGAGAAGGGAAAGAGAGAGAGTGAATGTGAGTGTGTTCACTGAATTAACAACTCACTCATGCCATGCATGTACAAAATAGGCCATGATTAACCTCTGGTTGCTCAGCAACTGGACCACAGGGTTCAAAGGCTGGAGTTCCATAAGAACCCATCGACAACCTGACAACCATAAACAATGTGACAAAACCCCCGCACCCCAACCCCTCCAAACAGCCTCCCCTCCAGTTTATAGTTCATGCCGAACATTTAGCCTAAGTACCCCTGCTCCTTGGGCAAATGAAACATTCCTGTTACCAATGGTAACAGCACTACAAGCTTTTGACCTGCACCATGGGTGTCATGGAGCCTCTGTCTGGCCTTGGGGCCTGTGAGGAGGTTCCTTTATGACTGCAGGAACGGCGCACTGGATTTATGTGACCTGCTCCTCTCTCTGATCCCCTTTCTCAGTGCGTTTCCTCGACTCATCTGTTTATCTTAGGATGGATTGATTGCTCTCCGCTTGTCACTGGGTCACTCTTCTCAGCCCCGGCTTGTTTAAAGCACTGTACATACAAATCTTCCTACAAGACACATTCTCGAGGCATGTTTAGGGATTCTCAGAGTGTATTTTTAAAGGAACATTTTCTTCTGTATAATACTTCGCTAGTAAGCTAGTTCTATTTTTATTTCACACTCTGTAAATATACCCTTTGTCGAATTGAGTCTACAGTCTGCTTGTAATTTTTCACACAGACACCTAGATGAGATCATAAGTGATTGACTAGCAGGAATGCTAATGGCTCACTGGAGATGTACTGATTAACTAAAGAAAATCCCTTCTTAGAACCCATAAACCCCACTGGGGCTGAGGATGAGATGCTGATAAAGGGGCATGAAGGTGCTTCCAGGGGCAATAGCCCAGTCTTCTCCTCACCTTCCCAGACTCAACGGGACATGCTGGGGCAAGTGAAGGGGCCCGGCCCTCACCCCCAGGGCTCCAGAGCCTGAGAGAGGGGAATTGATTGCCCCCAGCCTCCACAGGGCGAAGGAGGAGTGGTAATACTCTACAACCCACCACCCTCCCCCCCCCCCCCCCGCAAGTGAAGAGCCCACTTGAGCTCACAGCCCCCCTTCAAGAAATGCCAAATATGCCATTGAAAGGATGAGGCAGACGAAGCAGGGCTCAAACAACAGCTAGTGTTGACCCGGCAAAAACAAACATTTACCCTCGCATTAACGAGGGCAGCCCTCTATTCCCTTTCTCTCCCTTGTTCCGTTCTTTTCTTCCTCCATCTCTACACAACCATGAGCCCTTGGGCCTACCAGGCAGGAACAACTCATTCGGAATTTAGTGTGAAATAATAAGGACAATCACCACTTGGTGACTGACGGAAACATGCTGAAAAGGGACATTCAAGATTTCCAAATCCCACTGTCCAGTAACATTTGGTCACTTTATTGTGCAGTAAGCTGGTCAGACTGGTGGGAGGACATGCTGGATGAGACCATTCACGTCTATTTTCAGATAATGTCCTTCCTGAGCAGAAAGAAACCTTTGTAAAAGGACAGAACATATTAGCATGAAACTATTTCTGTCACGATTTGTGGTAGATCGTGGCAGGGATTATATCACTTGTACTGATGACGCATGTCAGAGAGGTAATGACTTGGATAAAAGCGGGCAAAAAAATATCGCATCATCATAATGGCACCATTATAATAATTACTGGATTGGGCTTCTAATTATAGTTGTCATTTGAGCGCTGATATAGAAACAGAGCTCAACAGCGCTATGCACATTTCCCAAAAAATGAAAAATAGACGACCAGAACAGCCGGGGCCTGTTATCCATCAGCTGCTGGAGCTTGACGAAAACACAAGGTCAATAGCTCTCTGTCGTCTCTAAACACTCCCCACCAGATCATCGCCCTCTGTCAGTCAGTGCCACCGGAAAAATAACTCAAAACCACGGCGGAACGACAGCTACACAGCCCATTTCACAAGACCCAAACAGCCATACCCATAGATCCTCCCCTATAGACCACCCCCCCCCCCCCCAAGACCGTGTCAAGCACAAGGTGCTGTAGGTTTGAAAAGGTCACACACACACACACACACACACACACACACACACACACACACACACACACACACACACACACACACACACACACACACACACACTCAGTCTTTACATGCCCCGTTTGAGAGTGCCGTTTCTTTTGACGACACCTTCTCGCCTCGGCCTGTGGGTTTGTGAGAATAATCTCCAGAGCTGACGCCTCCGGCAGAATGTTATCAAGCCCAACATGGACAGATAAGGAGGGCCACTGCCTGCCCTGTTTGCCCACGTCGCTGAGAACCAGCAGGGCCTCTCTTTGTTTTAGCCTTTATCACACAAGGGCTTTAAGGGCATCAGACATAGACACACGCGTGCGAAAGGACAGACACACACACACACACACAGACACACACACACACACACACACACACACACACACACACACACACACACACACACACACACACACACACACACACACACACACATACTCGCACAACCAGAAGAGAGCAAAGAAGAAAAGTAAACTTCCATTTGTATGGGCTGGAGGTGGGGGTGGGGTGGTGGGGTGTGTGTGGGGGGGGGTGCTACTGCCCCTCACCCTTAGAGAAGGAGAATGTGACATTTGGGAAGGCTGTGGAGCGTGCCTCAACCTGCGCTGGGGCCAGTACCTGGTGCAGTTTCAGCACTGACGCCAAAATTCCCTTCTAGGACCCCTTACCCTAAAATCAGACTGAGGAAGAGGGAAACCTATTCATATTCTAATTCCACAATGACAATGACAATGGAATGGAATGGAAAGGAATGACAGGAGAATCTCATTGTTCACAATTACGCCTTATCACTCCAATCAACAGACACAGTATAAATGTCTTCCTACTGCCAACAAGCCTGCTAGCTTGGGAGGAGACAAATTATCTCCAAATGGGTTGCATTTGTATTTAACTTATATAAAGAATATTCAGTTCAACTGCCAAGTTTCCTGTGTGAGATTGAACCTCTCTATCTACGATTCTGTAATTTTCCACTGGTTTCCAGTGAGCCCAACTGTGACGTCCAACTCCTCTCCTTTTATGCGGCTTAATTGCTAACGAACCCTCCCCTCTGCTCTCCGCTCCCACACGTAACCTCTTATATTGGTCTACTCCTCTTCCCCTGAGCTTCCCACAGTTCAAACAGTTTTACTGTTTCCCTCAAGAGGCCAAGGCACCCTTTATCTCCACTCTGCTTTTTTAAAAAAAATGCTATTGATGTATTGGCCCAATATTTGCATGAGGAGTGGACGAAACTCCAGATGACCCCAACAGTGGTGGCAACAACAGCAGCTGCACCCATGGTAGATAGTGGGTGACTCTAGTACTAGAGTTGGCCCTGACATGTCCAGCCGATCTATGCCAGACCAGGGCCAAAGTCAGACAAAAGACAGCTACTATCTGGCATGACAATGCGGATGATAAAGGATGATTTACATGATGTCCAGAACTAAGGAACACTCCATGAGCTTGCAAGTTATTTATAAAACTACAGATGATAAAAATAGAATTGGCGTAGTGTTAGACTTTCATCACCAATAGTTTGCATCCCCACTGGTCTACTCCCTCAGCTACTATCTGGCATGGCTATGAGGATGATGAAGAGTTTCCTGTTTAAAAGTAAGAAGCATACGAGTGAAGAGGAAAAGACTGGAGAAGAGGGAGCTCAAGTAGAGGGTCAGTGAGTGCACACCTGTAAAGTGAAGTCTTGAGTGACATTTTATGTTGAAACGAGCCCTAACCCTACAGGTGGAGCACGGGGTACACCAGGCACGCAACTGAAGCATTCCATTTGCGGAGCGTTAAAAAGAGTTTTTAGAAGACTGGTCTAATTTTTTCAAATGTACAGGCAGCTATCACATCTGGTGTAGCCAGTTCCATTGATTATAGAGGAAGCTTATTGTTGCAGCATACGGTCTGCAAACAGAACGCTGCAGTTACGGGCCTGGTGTAGCCTGCCGGTTATTCTTTATGCCATGTTTTAACAATGAGCTACAAACAATATGTTGTGCATGTTAGCAATCAATGTTAATGCTAAGGTATTTCCATATAATTGTTTGGTTGTTTGCTTTTGGATGTAACACAATAGGACTGGTAAGACATTCTGGAGAGCTGTAGACAAACCGCAAAATAACAGGTCTCAGACAAAACCATGGCCTCAGTAATGGTGAAACGGCTTGGTATTAAAATAGTCTATAATGAACACCATTGGAAGAGAACACAAAAGAAAGCTTGTAGAGTTTATATTTATTGAGCTCAACTGCAACCAGGATGCCTACTGCTTTCACACCTCACCCATTTTAAGCAGCTGGACAGGCTCCTAAGAGGAGCTGTCTGAAGCACGCAGTGACCACATATGGGTCAAGTGATACTACGTAAACACTGTCCTGCGACACCACATTTCAAAAACTTAACTCACTGGTTCAAGAGTATGACATGCAGATGGATGGAAAAGTGCAACACAGAAATGCCCCAGACATTATATTTAGTCTTGTTGTCAAGATTAAAACACACCTCTGAGGCATTTACTTGATGTCCAGAGTTAAGGAACACTCCAGCTTGCCATGAGCTTGCGAGTTATTTATGAAAGTACAGATCAAATCATAAAAATAGAATTGGAGTTAGTGTTAGATTTTCTTCACCAATAGTTTGCATCCCCCTGGTCTACACCCTCTCCCCAAGGATCCCCCTTTGGCAGCGGGACAAGGCAGTTGCCAGGGCTGGAAGTGGCTTAATCTGCAGACTTTATTTGTTCTCGCGGCTGGACTAATGCACAGGAAATACACTTTAATGCCTTGCACACTGAGAGCCTTGCTGCCACAACACTGGTGAGGAAGACTCTACAGAGGCATAGAGCAGTGCAGTGGGAGTGGATCTTTGCTGCTTTAGGAGGGGGCTCTCCACATAGATGCCAAGCGGCAGCAGCTCGTTTACGCAGCTGCTGGAGCAACAGCAAGACCGTGTCAAGCACAAGGTGCTGTAGGTTTGAAAAGGTCACACACACACACACACACACACACACACACACACACACACACACACACACACACACACACACACACACACACACACACACACACACACAGAAATGAGGTCCCTTGCATGTTTCCACATGCGCACATATACTCACTGAACTGCACAAGAATGCATGTAATAGCTTAATAAATGACAGAGTGGTACCTCACTTACAAAAACCTCTCCAGTCATATGTGTATATCCCTCCCAATTACCCACTCCCTCATCTCCCCCTCTCTCTCTCTCTTGCTCTCTCTCTCTCACTCTCTGCCTTTTGCAGGCCGATGGTGGTACTACGGTACTACTTGAGCAGTGAGTAGCCCTTCAGAGTAGATGTATGTGTTTGGGTTTTAAATAGGGTCCCTCAGGAGAGACAGCAGAGGAGTCGGGGGCCGAGAGTGGAGCTGCAAGACCAGAGCAGTCAGAACAAGCACACTACATGACAGATCTACTGACCTGTACAGCCACACAGTACAGTGGAGTAGAGGGGGCTAAATATATGTATGTGAGTGTGCGTGTGTAGAGGGATTTTATGTGTGTGTGTGCCCGTGTGTGTGTGTGTG